>NC_044349.1:23070471-23293835 GCF_007364275.1 Archocentrus centrarchus | reverse complement strand
TCCCTGGGCCCCTACATAAGAAAACACACAGAAATCTTGGTTAACTGTTGCACTTAAGTTAAAATGCATGTGAGACGATACTTGTAACCAAACAGAAGGCTCACATGTTTACTCCTGGCATACCAGGACCCATGGTGTTGTGTGGAGGCCTCATCCCACCACCAAAGTTCTGAGAAGATAAATGAAAATCAGCTTAAAAACTGAAACCACAGGGTAAAAATAAAAATTCTTGCAAACCTACCACTGACATCTGCTAACACTGTCAAAATTCTTTTGGTCTGGATTTGGTTGGCAAAGTGAATACCTTCCTATCATGGGAACTAATAGGCTAAAGACCACTGACTCATGAGTCATCAAGGCAGTGATGATTTATTCTGTATACAAAAAGCAGCCTACCTGAGGGCCTGGCCCCATAGGCCCCATGCCTCGAGGGCCGCTCATTCTCTGCATTGGCCCCAAGTTAGGATGACCTGAAGAGTAAGGCAATCAAAATATGTGTAAATAATTTCACACTAACTGTGTGATTTGTAGATGTACTGTATGTAGTTCAAGTGAAATGATACGCACCTTGTGGCCGTGTGGGGTCCATGTTGGGCAGCATGGGATGAGGACCTGGTCCTCCACCGGGTGGCTACCAGAAGAAAATTAATTATGAAAATTGCAATTTGAAATAGACACAATTCTGTGGTGAGTATGTATGCATGATCCCTACCTGGTTGGCCATCCTGATGGGTGGACCTCTTGGGCCTCCAGCAAAGCGAGGTGACATGAATGACTACAACATAAACATATTGGCTTTGTGATATTTCAATAAAAATGCTTCTTAAAATGTACTCCAGTTTCTGGGTTTCATGTTGTGTGAATACTGTAAGCAGCATAAAGCTTTAAGCTGAGACAAATGCCAAAGCATGAAGCATCAGCACTGAGAATCAGCCTTGCCACATGACTGCACATAGCAAAACCGGCGAAAAAGAAAAAGAGACAATGAGAGAAAGGCAGCGTTACCTGACTGTGAGGTCCCATCATACTGTTAGGGGGAGGAGGCTGAGGGTGAGGAGAGCCCTGGGGACCAGGAGGACCCTGTGGCATCACATAAAATGAAGAGGCAAAGAGGACGATAGAGGAGGGACAGTGGGGAGGATGAGACGTAGAGAGAAAGAAGGAGCAAGAAACAAAAGTGACAAAAGGAGGGACAGACGGAGAAGCAGGGTTACTGCAGGGCAGAGGACAGTTGGAGTGCAAGAACCAAAGTGTGGCGCAAAAAATGTAAAAATATACAAAATAGAATACTCATTTTTATGTACCAAACAGTAAAAGAGTGAGACTGAGCAGAAAAGAACAAGCAAATGACAGCCTTGAGTGACAGAAGAGAGACAGAGAGATGGAGACGATGTGTGCTCTTTTGCCTGTCAGTCAAGACATTAAGAAGTGTGCTACATGCAGCATGTTATCACTGCTAATTTTCCTGAATTAACAGCATCAATTAAGCTCTATGCAATTAGCTTTATAACAACACTAAACACCGGCACTGTGTCACTAATGTTGCTGAACTGACAGAGAGAGGGGTCTAATTGAGCCTCCTCAAATTGCTCCTGGTAGGGAAAGTGTGAGTGCATGCGTGCACTCATGGATAAACCTCAGAATTTCTTTTCTGATAATAACATGATCACTTAATGACTCATGGCTTTGTGGCATCTGCTTTATAATAAACTGCTGGATGTGTTGTTGTTAATCGTTTGGTCTAGTGGAGGCAGAGCAGCATCACAACTTTATGTCACCTCTAACGAGTCAGTTCCACACAGCTGCCTGTGATAAGTTTATCTTCATGAGATATTGATTTACAGAAGGTGCTGCACCTTTCGATTTCTCCATTAGGGGAAATGGCCAGGCCACACCTTCCTGTTTACAGCACAAAAGGGGTCCAGACAGACAGTACATCTATGATGTTTACTACTAGCTTACTAAGTAGAGTGGAGCATATAAAGACAAAAGCAGCACAGACACCAATGTGGAGACCTACTGCTTCAGAACACATGCAAAACAAGCATCATCAAAAGCTAAAGCCTGCAGTAGCACAGGAGCAAAATATGAATATGAATTAATCCCCCACCCCCACCCCCCCATTCCCAGGAAAATAATAGATTACAGTTTTATATGAAACAATTGTTGAAATGATATATCAAAAAATGTGGTGTAAACTCAATTTAGGGACATTCCCCAACACTAGCAGACAACATAGCTGTAGTTAATGGACTGACCTGGAAAAAGGCAGGTGGCATTGGTCCTCCTGGCATGCCATCACCAGGGGGCATCCCTCCCATCACAGGGCTGGGGGCTGCTGCTGCACTCTGAGAAAGAAGAAAACAGAGGAACAAGCTAAGCTGACAGGTAATGCTTTCAGTCTTTTTCACAACACTGCCTTACGACACATGCAAGGAACAGGATTGGCAGACGTCGCTTCTTGACCAACAAGAAAAGCACATGTGAGAAACTGGGACTACCACAGTGACAAATGACTAAGTCACAGTAGCTAAATCTGTGCTTGGTGTCAGTTGTAACTGGTTAATGTGCAATATCCCTTTTCCAACCCTGTGAATAAAGTTCCATGTATTTCCTTTTTAAACCTAATTTAACCAGCCGTCACCCACCCCCACACCCCTGACCTCAATAAGATATTAATGGGGTCCTTATTGAGGTCTGATCCCTGCTGATCCAGAATCCAGTGGATCAGATAAGCATCAGTGGGATGCAGTGAGTCAGTGGCTCCAAAGTGCTGCTGCACAGCAGGGGTTAGCTGGGCTGATTTCCTGCTCAAACCGCAGGCCTAATTCACTAATGTGCCATTTGCTTCGGTCACACGCTCCTAATTGACTGAGTTTTTCTTCCCCGTAGCTGAAGCAATCTGAGATGAGCTAATGTCTTCATAGCTATGGGGTTTAGCTTCCAAAGAACAGCTACCAAGAGAGAGAAGAACATTCAGTCATATTTTTTAATGCGTAGTGTAGATGTAGGAAAATAGGAAACGATCACTACAAGAATGGATGCATCAGCATCCACACTCACATACAGCTCTAGAGGCCCAGAGCCTTACAGACATCACTGGTCAATATCCAACACACTCCCTTTTATCGACTGCACCTTCCCTAATTATATCTGCTCAGGCTGCCACTGCAGGGCCACTGTGAAATACCTCAGCAGGGAGAGAAGTGAGGCCACAGTGAAAAGTCACATCTCATCAGGCTCCTTCACCACCAGGACGCAGGCGGCATAAATCCCACTTCTCTACTGAGCGGTGTGGAAAATTCAGCATAATACAAGCCTGAGAACTCCTCAAGCATTTAGAGAATCTGGGGTTCCCTTAAACAGTCCAGTGCTACAGAAAGGCAAGCACAAATTTGGGAAGATCTCAGTTGCTTTTCAGTCTCCTGACATCCTCTTCCCGAGTCTTGAACTGTTAACTCACTACTCAGTTAGACAGGTTTCCTGTCAGAGTCTGAATAGGAAACTGAAGGCCAGTTTTAAAAATTATCACTGTGGGAAACCATTGATTAATATAAATCTACAAATATAAAAATAAATACTAAGATTCAGAGTTAACCTAATTGCTAAAGCCCTTTATTGATTCTAGGCAATTATTGAAAACATTAAATATACATAAGTACGAAATTAAATTTTTATGCAAAAGCACATAGCAATACATATCATAGGACGATTATCTCATATCAAATGATATGCTACTGAGAGTGCTGAGAGATGATAAACATCCATACTGTGCATGTTTATTATTCCTTAACATAAGCACTAATATACTCTACATGGTGTCTCATAATGAAAGCAAGAGAAACCTACTTTAAAATTGAAAACCAATAAAAACCTCAAACAAGTTTGTGCAGTATGGCTGATTTTCAATTCCACTCCGTGTCCACAGCAAAGATTTTACTTACTTTAGTAAACCTACACGGTCTCCAGTAATTTACACTCACAAAGAACACTTTATATGAGACTGCACATCCATAGTAAAACGTTAAAAATACATAGCATTTTAACTGTGCTGTGAGGGAAGGTGGGGCACTTTTCTTCTTCCTGGATCAAAACAGTAAAATGAATCTATGTTAATTTCATTTGTTGGATCATATTTTTCACAATGCACAGACGGACTCCTGCACCGCAGCTTTTGGTAAGATTTACTGGTTCATCGGTGATGCCGTGCTTTAGCTCAACCAATCTGCACATACATCAGTTATTTAGGTTTCTTATCTCTGTCTGGCAGGTGAAAATATCCATGCTTCTGATCACATAACGAGCAATCTAATCTATACACACAGTGTGTGCCCAATCCTCACAAATGCAACTCTGGATGCTGCTGTTTTACATTAATCTATTTTTCATTCTAAAACACAGAAGTGAGCAGTTTACAGTCTCATCCAATAGAGTCCTAAACAGACAGGCTTTGGCATTAGTCAAACACGTTTACATTACATATTACATCACATATCATATCTGCTAAATTCTCTGTTGAAGGCTTTCTATAAAAGGAGAACTAGGAAAAGGATTTTCACCTTCTTTACTGGGAAGGACATATTACATGCAGAAAATAACTGAATCATCACATACGTGAACACAACCTGTTTTGCAAGCTTCAAACTGCCCAGACAAGTCATCCATATGCAAATTAAACAAGAAGGATATCAGGATCCTGCCTGACAATGTTACTGACGTGGAACGAGTCACCCAACAAATAGTCTAACTTACACAGCCTCATAGGCACATGAAAACAAGCAAAAAAAAAAAACAATTTAAAATTTAACAGCTTTGTGTTGGCACCAGGTTTATCATGACTGAGTATTTAAAAAGAAAAAACACTTTGCAAAGGATAGTGGGTAAGCTACAGGCAGGTGACAAACCAAACCTTAATGAGTAGTGTACTAAAGCAAATGCAGATCCACTTCCACGCAGGTGTACTGCTGGGTACAATTAAGAAATCAAGATCCAATCACGCAGTGAGGCACATATAAAAATGCTGAGCAGGACAGCTGATTCTGATTTTGCATTAAGATAGCAAGTGGAAAAGCTGGGACTCTGAAAGAGGGCTCATTGTTGGGGCATGTGTGGCAGGAGTTTTAGTCAGAAAGACTCCTCAAGTGCCTGACGAATTAAAAGTTACAGCAACCAAGGTAAGATCTGCATTTAGATCAGTGGGAGAGATACTGAAGATAATGTTTAATAACCGTGATGCCCTTGCGTTAGTGCAACATGTACGGAAACAGAGGACCATTTCTTCCTTGGGTGACTGACATGGGTGTTATAGTTTCAGCCTCTGTGAATATGCCACAGTCCACTTGGGTCCAGCTGATGTAAATCTTACCAACAGCTGGTGAGCTTGAGGCTCAGTGAAGACAGCCTTGCACCCTACTCAGTCTGTGGGGCCCACAACAGTCTAACAGTATAATCACTGCCTGAGAACATCAATGCCAGCGATCAGGCTGTGTCAGCAAAATCTGGTCATTGACTATTAGAAGGATATTATAGTAGGGCTGCAGTGCATAATCCCCACATTACAAAGATCAATGCATATTTGACAGCTTAGTGATGTAAAAAACAATAACCATCTACTGAAGTGCACCACCAAAAAAGAAAAAGAAAAAAACAGAAGAAATAGTGACATATTCTGGTGAGAAATATGTCAACAAAACAATACAGGCCTGAATCCTTGACCACAAAGTGAAGGGGTCCAGTGATGCTGTTATACTGTGAGCTGTATTTTGCTGGTTTAGCTCCATTTGTCCCCTTAAAATTAAGGGTCACTGCAAACCAATAAAACCTCTCTCTGATGATGACATGTCTGTCCTGATGTGAAGGCAGATTTCTCTCATGAGCGGTCAATGACTGGTTAAATGAGTTAAAAATGATCTGAATCATAATATTTGCCTGTCACAGTCATTAGATATTAAACCACTTGAAATGTCTCCTTTTAGACAAGTGTGCTCACCAACACCATTATTATCAAAAGACCAAACAAAGAAGGGAATTAGGAGGATGAAATCCCACTAGTTAAGTTTCCAAAGTAGGAAAATTGGTGCCAAAGCACAATGATGTTCTAGCAGCATGTGTTGACCCAACAACCTCACTCAGATAGATGCGCTATTTTATGTCTTCCTTTAATTTGCCACCCACCCCTACACGCTCTTTGTTATTACTGTTACCATTTTACTGTTTTATACTGCTTGCTGCTTTAAGGTTTATGAGAGGAAGTTAACAGCACTGTGATCATACAGAGACAACGCCATGGACCCGGAAACCAGTGAAAGAAGTTGCAAGAAAAGGAGAAACTGTTGCTTAGCTTATGTAGATTCAAATCAGGCTTTTGACCAAGGCTTAAGTTGATGTCCAGCTGGAGCTTTATTAAGTCAAAAGCTACAACTGCTATATATCTTATTAGCCTTTTGTTTCCAATAACCATAAAAAAAGCTTAAACAAACAAAACAAAAAGCTATAAAATTACAAATGGTAATAAAGAACCAGGCAAATGTTATGATTCATCACTGATTTACCTGTCCAGCTGATATCTATTATCCGGTTATGCTCAATAATCAAGGTAAACTCTTGACTGTCTTGCTCTCTTCTCTCTTGAGCAACCACACGATTAGCAATTAGTGTTAGAGCAGGTGTACAGCCCAAAAGTAATCTAATGAAACAAGAAATTCTAGCAGTGAAGCTGAGCAGACACCCACAGTGTTTCCACTTTTCCTAGTGCCACCATTGGGTTAGAGGTGGAGGAAAACTTTCTGTTATTTTTTTTTAAATAAAATCTAAAGTAAATTTTATTTTTGACAATTTTTCTTGCAATCTTTACCAAAATTGGCACCAAACCTCACAAAAATGAGTAGATGTTTTCTTAGTTCTCTAAAGCATTGCCTGCCATATCCAGCTGGAATTGGAAGTGACACTGCAAAACAGAAGTGAGGCCATATCTAACAATGTTTTGATATGTCAATGTGAAATTTTGTACACACAGGAACCCAGCAAAAATATTGCTGAAATACTGCTGAGTCTGGCAATTGAGGGCACAATAATAAGAAAAAAGATTTTAGCAAAATAACTGTTGACATGGTAATACTGTGTGGAGTCTCAAAGCATAGATATTTTAACCTAATTGATCCAACAGCCATAGTAGACCTTGTTTAAAGGTTAAAAAAGGGACTTTCACAGGACACAAAATTATGTGCCAAAAGTAGGAAACACTATCTTCAGACAAAACCTCACAAAATTTATCAGATGCATTACAGATTTTCAAAACTGCTACAACGATGCATAATGACCAGCAAAAGCACAAAACAGGAAGTAAGAGATCTTAGCAACCTTTGCATGTCTTGAAACCAAATCTAATGTATGGACTACACACTACTTGAGGTTATCCAAAAAAGACTGTCAGCTGACCAACGGGGCCACTGTAATTCCCAGGTCTCTTGTCCTATGGCAGCTGGGACAGGCTCCAGCCTCCCCGCAGTGACCCTGAATTGGATAAACAACAAAATGGATGGATGTTTTTCCCATCTGTGCTTACTGTCTGGCACTTCACCACGCAGTTCAGTTTCAGACAAGTCACCACCTTCGGGAAGTTTTTGCTTTGCGCTCTTTTCTTTGCCTTTTATAGTAAATGAGTAAAACCGTTATTCATAGTTTTGACTTCTTTTTCAAAATTCACAGTGTTGCACTTTGTAACTTCCTGAAAAGCAAGCATACCTTATAATAACTTAATTTCTCTTTTTGAATGAATTTACTTATATCTAGAACTTGTATGTATTAATGCTCCAAAAAGAGCCAATGAGCAACTTTATTAGGTTCAAACAGCATAAAGACTGCTCAAGATTACAAGCTTTAATTTTACATTCGTTTATAAAAAAAAAAAAAAAGGGATATAAGGACTCTATTTACCTTTGTTTAATAATTTCTAGCCCTTTAGCCCAAACAGCCCCACTGTTAAACTGACAATTACACTGTAACAGTGTGTGTGTGTGTTTGTGTGTGTGTGAGAGAGAGAGAGACATGTTCCAGAGTCACTTAAGGTGACTGAACTGTTAACTTGTCTTACAATACAAGCACAGATTATTACCTGAAATATCAGCAATTAAGTTCTCAGTAACAAAAACAAATTGGATTATTGATCTAAATTTGTTTGTTAATTAAAGATACTCACTTTAAAGCTAATAACATTCAAAAGCATATAATTAAGCACATTATATTTAAACTTGGGCTTCTTTTTAACTCAGTGAAAAGCATGTTTTATATCATCACATTTAAAAACTGAAAGCAGCTGTTACTGTGTTTATCACAGAAAAAAAGTATGAGCTACATTTATGGCTTGTTAAGTGGTTTATGCTCATACAATCCCTCTGTCTGGCCCCTCCAAAGCGAAACTGCCGTTTGTTTTGATCCTCTAACCTTAAGTAGCCCATTCCTGGAATGAGGCCTGCAACGAAATAATGAAGTAAAACAAAGCTGTATTTAAGGTATTGACCGCAAAGTCATAAAAAAACGTCAACAATTTACATCCCTTGTAGAAGAACAAGAACTGTTTGCCAGACTGAAAAGCTACGTGCATGGTGAGTTCCCAGGCATGTTATGTTAGATCTTTATCATGTAGCTCTAAAGCCCACAGCTGTGCTTGTTGGACTGTCCCAAACAGCCCAACGCTGCTTTTGGTCTAAATAAGCCACGTCTCCCCACCGACTCTGTCGTACCGGAAAAGGGCAGATGTCTCAGTCCTGCCCCGGGCGAGGAGGCTCTTGTCTGGGGCCTTTCTTACAACTTCCCAGGGGATTTTTCCTTTAAGACAGACGACCCCCCCCCCCCCCCCACCATCATGATTCAGCACGTGTAAATGTGTGTACTTTAAAGAAAACAAGCAATCCCAGTCAAACAAATTCTCCTTTAATGCTTGAATCACTGAACGAGGTTACAAAAGGCCAGAGTAGTGGCGGATGTGCTTGTGCTCCCTTTACAAAAACAAAGACTGGGGGGAGAGAAAGAAGGAAAGAGGAGGGTGAGGATGGTCCAATAGGTTGACTGGGGTAACAGTTAAAAACTAAGAGAGACAGAACAATACACAAAAAGAAAGAAATGTAGCTTTTTAAAGTGGATAAGGGAGAAATGATGTAGGTGTTTGGGCCGCAGCACAGACCACCCAACTGCCGGCCCCTGAACTAGCGTGCTCTTAACAGCCTCATTTCTTCCACTGGAACCAATTCTCAAAAGAAACCAGCCCCTGTGTTTAGCTTGTAAATGTTTAACCATCAATCAACATCATAAAACCCACTCTGGATCCTGACTGGATGCTCTTTCCCTTGCAGGTCCCCTCCACTTTACATCTCCCTCCATTCTTCCTCCCCAACCCCCTCCTCTTTTTATTCCCTCAGCTTCTCTGCAGTGGTGGATGCTGGGCATATGCCACAATGCCACTCCCCTTTTCCTTTTTCCAATATGCCCCTCAGCTCCATGACAGCCATCAATCAGCCGTTGACGCCATGGCGACAGGGCCCTCGGGGAGCGTTCGTCAGGCCCCGCATGAATACGCTGGGGCTTTACGAGGGCTGCTGGCTAACAGAACAGCACTCACCTCCCCCACACCTAGACAAAGGCTAGGGTCCAAGGACTAGTACTGTCCATGCATGCGCGCACGCATGCACACGCACACACTTTATTGACACCCCCCCCCCCCAATAAACACAAAGAGAGCCAACATCAAAACGTAGGGTAACCACGAGATGTCAGGGAGAACCAACCGTGCAGAAACTCTCAAAGCTCCACACCACAGCAGCACACTCCCCAGACTGACATTTCGCTGTTCCCTCATTTGCTTAATGTTTTCCATGCAAAGGAAATGTCTTCAGTCAAGCCAAAACATGCAACTTAACAGCCTCTTTTGTGTTTTTAACTTCCTTTATAAATTATCTTCCTATTTTCCAGAGATTAATTTTCTGCAATTCATATCTGGAAACACAATTTTGCCAAAACCGACTCTCCAATCTTTGACACCTTCACCGAACAGGACAAGCATATCTACATGAGTACACAACCAAAAGTAACCAATTACTATGAAGAAGGCTAGGCGAATTAAGGCTGGCTGTCAAACAAACAGGCACTCTTTCCTTTGTCTGTATGAGTTGGAATAATAAGGAATGTGGTTACTGAAAGGGCAGAGCCACGCTGTAGCCTCTCTCTTGGCTCCCAGGTCACCTGCCAGATCAGGAGGCCTGTTACCCTGACAACCCTATCTGCCAAGAGCAGGACCAACATCTCAGTTTTAACCCCTTCCCGTCTGGTACACCACCAACCCGCCTACAAACTGTGCTGTGCATCAATCATCCTAAGAGGACTCCTTAACCTCTAATGTCTTTCCTATGCTGACACAGCACAACCTGAATAGTCTATTTTATTTACATCAGCAGCACCAAGTTAATCTTTGAAGGCAGAGAGAGACAAGGAAAGGAACAGCAGAGGCCATAAACATTCAGGTCACAGTTTCTTTTAATCTATGCATGGTTCTTTTTAATGTTCTTTTTTTTTTTTTTTTTTGAATGCTGACTCAAAGCAGGAAATGAAATGACAACAGCATCTCAAAACTGCATAATTATCAAGATGCAAAGCACCCATACCATGCAAATATGGAAGTGCTATCAGAAGAGAAGTAATGCGCTACCAAGCCATGCACATGTGCCGAGTGACAGCTCATAAATTCAGGATGTGAGGCTGCTCCTGCAGCTCTTCAGTTTCAAATCCATTAGGATTATGTCACTGCAGGTAATATGTTTCAACATGTATTGGCGCTACCACACATTCAGGCAGCTGGAGGTCTTTGTCAAAAATAGAGCTGCGCGCATGAAATTCTTGGATGCTGTGCAGAACACACGGTAGGTTCTTCATCTTCACAACTGAGGCAGCAGGGAGCTTGGGTAAGGGGGAGAGCACTTGACAGGTCTGACTCAGGACATGCTGACATCAGCATCATTTTCCCAGAAGCCCATAAAGCTCATTGTTGGGCGCATCATTCAACCCAGATCAAGATAACTGATCATAAATCCGCAGCAGGCACGAAGTGTTTAAAATTGCATTAGATGGTTGAATACAACTACAAGGTGCAATAGGGAACACACTATGACATACATGTCTAAAAATGTGAAAACACATTTGAAAGCTGGCATTTCAAGGTGAATTATGATCATTCTTAAAGTGAAAGTATGGCAGCTCTATCACTCTTTAGCATGAATATGGGAAATGATGTCAGGACTGGCATGCTAAGCCACAGATATTATGAGCACTTTGTTCCGATAGTCCCGTCAAATTAAAAAATGAAAACAAGACTCTTTGCACAACCAGAGCTGAAGGTGTACTAACTAGTTACATCACTTTTCTGTGTCTTGAAACCAAATCTAATGTATGGACTACACACTTCTCGAGGTTATCCAAAAAAGACTGTCAGCCGACCAACGGGGCCACAAAGCAATATGTGCAACAGTTTCCTTGTATGAACTACTCACATAATCATGGAAAGCTTTTGCTTCGCTGGAGTGGTCACATGTCTCTCTCCTCTCCGGTGCAGCACAATACAAGTCCCAGAATACACTGTGGACCAGAGAGCTCATGAAGAAAACAAAGCCTCACACACAAATGGACATTTATTATATTACAAGGAGATGATACTTACCACCACCAGGAATGTAGAAATCCAGGGGGTTCACCAAGTGTTATGTTTTTCTCCCATCGGATCTAGGATCGTACAGTTTCAATGATTATCTATGGGTGTCAGTTACACTTTAACAATACTGTCCCTGCTGAATAAAAATAAGGGTTTAAAAATATAAAGGGCATGTTAATATGGTTAAACTTTTACCTCAAATTCAACATACCTCTGATAAAAAGGTCTGTGCAGACTTCTGTGCCCCTATGTGTAACAAATACTCATAAACGTAAAGAGCCAACCTGCGGGGGAAAAAACAATAATTTCAGGTCTAATTAACCAAACATGTCCAAGTAGTAAAGCAAAAATCACCAAACATCAGTTTGAATCTTCCTGTACGGGAACAATGAGTGATTAGAGTCGGGTACAGGCCCTCTGAACAATGGCTGCCAAATACCAGATGCCAAAAAAAATTAAATTGGGACTCGTAAGCAAAGCAAAGCCCGGTGAAGATCCTCAACAATCAGGAGGCTAAAAGAAAGTGTTGAAGCAACAGCATAATTTAACGTCGTGATGCCAAACATTAAAAAAACAACAGCAGCCTGTTGTGTATTAGCTAGGTACAGTATCTTGGTGGCAGTGACGGGGCTGAGGGAAATTAAAACGGAGCCTATCCAGAGAGCGCAACAGAGAAAACAATGTACTGTAGCACGGCGATGTTATTGTTTTCCCCTCTTCGCACCGTCGTCCAAATAAGCGCAAAATCTCAAACAACTGCCGGTAAAAACACAAGTAAACTGCTACCGGAATCGGCTGGAAATGTGTACAAAATCAGCAATAATCTACATGGAGCAGAACACAGCTCTCAAAGGAGGAATGGCGAGCAGACAAGGCGGTTCATTCAATTCCATTCTCGGTAAGAGGAAATCGCCTCTTGCTAGCCTGTCCAGCAAACAACAGAGAGCAAGAGGGAGCAACTTACGAGGTAAAAATACACAATAATAAACGTTTTTGAGCTTACTTTTCTCGTGCTTGGCTGTCCGACGGCACCGGGGTGCCTTTGCCTTTGGGAAACATTGTTTTGTGTGGGAGGACGCCCGCCTTCTCTTTCTTTTTTTGCTATTTCATCTGTCAGATCATCGCGGCCGCGACCCTCTCGCACTCCAACCGCACTCCTCCTCAACCCGACGACTCAACCGAGCCTGCTCCGGTGGGGCAGGGGGGAGTGAAAAAGGCGGAGCCAGATCTGACTGGCGCTCCCATGAGCCAATAGGAACGTATCAATCGCCTTAAGGTCTGCCTTTTCGTGCTTACAGTTTACTGGTTTTAACGTCGGTTTCTGCGATAACAAAGTGCGCGATTTAACGCACAATTTCACAGTTCAGGTGTCGCTGCTTGACTTTCGTACGTTTTCAGTGTAAACAAAGCATGCTGGCAATGAAAGGAAATGTATATTTACCCTTTACAAAAATGTTTATGTATGGGCAATGATACAAATACATCATCTCAGAGTAGGCTGAAGTAGTTTTCCCTTTTTTTTAATCAGTCCACTGAAGCTTACAGGAAATACTTCAAGCCTTATGCGTCCCAATTTAATATTTTATTAGATAATTTCAGTCAAATTAATTATGGCGATAACTGCATAATAGTGAGGTCTTGCTACATCCGAGCCAAAAAAAAAAAAGTTAACTTTTCGGGGAGGGGGGGTGGGGCGGCGGTTAGGTAATTAAAATCAATTAAAATTGTTTTGAACTGCTCGGGGCTTTATTAGATTGGTTGACTCCATCAGTGTTTTGGGTTTCAAGAGTTTCATTAACTTTTTAAAAGTAACCTGCAAGATACACACACACACACACACACAGTTAGTTTTAGTCTTTAGTTTTTCAGGTACCCATAAAATAATTTTGTATATTTTCCTTGAATATCGATTTGAATCGCCCTTCAAAATGAGCGCACTCTAATTCCACCTTAAATACTAAAACCACTTCAGGGGATGGTCTCTCTCCCCTCTTTCTCCCTCCAGTGGTGAAACTTTTCGCTAAAGCTGCGCTCTCTGTGTGTTTATTCAGTTGTGTTATTGAGGAATGGGTGAAATGAGTAGAGTCGCCGCTTCGGGGTCACACTGTGTTCTTTTTCAGTCGACTTCATGCTTTGAAGAAGACACTCTTTGGCACTAAAAGGACTTTCTCTCGACTTCAGTTTCAGCAGGAAGTTTTAAAGTGAGTAAGCAATTTTCAGTTGTATGTTCACAACGTCATTCGTGTTGTAGCTCTCAGAGAAAAATACATTTAAATGCTGAAATAGTACGCATTCAATTTTTATACTTGATTTAGTCATGACGCTCATGGCAAATTTTGTGTTATTTCTCTATAAATTTATTTAAAGGTCACTGCACCCCGGTCACTAGCGAGGTGACTAAATGTTCGCCCAACTGGAGCAGTAGCTGTGGGCAAACTCTTCTATCCCACCAAATACAGTCCATGAATGCCCCCTTTAGTTGCATGCCTTGAAATAGTTTTCGTTATAGCTACTACGTCTCAACCTGCAATTTTAAGAAAGACTATATACAAATTTGCATACTTTTAGACCACTTCTATAAATTATCCAAAGTTGTAATTGCATAAATATGCGTTTCTGCTCCTGATCCTTCAGAGGACAAACCCAGTTGCAGATTATTTAAAGCTTAAAGCTTAAAGTCTTATGCTGCAGTGCTGGACTAAATCAACCTGCAGTTTTCAGGTTTGGTAGTGAGTGAAATCTAGGCATGTTGACCTCACAGATGTCTGTCTTTTGGTAGATGTGCCTCATTCTTGATGAGAATGTCACACTTGTTCCAACTTGACCCCCCATCTCCTCTCTGTAGAGTTGTGAGATATGACTTCAGAAGATAAAGACTCAAACACTATGCTGGACCCCCTGCTTATCCAGGAGAGTGGGGAAGTGTACAGAAACCCCACTGAAGTGCAGATGAGTCAGATCGTGCTGCCCTGCCATGCCAATCACTGTGGGGAGCTGAGTGTCGGACAGCTGCTGAAGTGGATGGACTCCACAGCCTGTTTATCTGGTAGGGAAGGATAGGAAATACTCTCACATTTACAGTTTAACCGAAGGTTCTCTTCTCTGAGACACCTCGCTCCAAATGTAGATTAAAGCTGCAAATAAAGACTGAATGATTGCATTAAAATTCTTACACGCTTTCTGTAACTCTGCTTCTGGCAACTCGCTCATTAACTCAGACATTTGAATACAACTGGAATACACACCGTGGCTGCACCATTAACCATCTGCTATCATTTCAAGTGAAGTGATGTAGGTGGAAGTAATGGGCATACGTTGCAGTCTGATCATTGATTTTTTTTTAATGTGTTTGATGTTGTTTGTTTTGTAATCACTGTCACACCCACTACATTTCCTGCCTAACTGGGTTTAATGCACAGAAACGCATGTGCATGTATAGCTGAGACATCGGTGCATCTTTTGTGACTACATAGCCGTACAAGTGGAAGGTAATTTGCATGCTCCACTGCGACTCTCACTGTAGTGGACAATATAAACTTCATGTGCTCACTGCTCATATTACAGTACTTATTTTCTGTACTGGATATAGCAAGGATATCAACTAAAGTACTCAGAGAGTTCAGGGTCCTTTCGTATTTAAATGTTTCAGTATACCAAGACAAAGTGAAACCCAGGCATTGATAAGTTCTGCTCCTGCTATGTCCAGTGAATTCTTCCTATATAGCTACTTTAAGCTGCTCAGTTGTGGTTACCACAGCGGGTAGCTCTGCATGTAAGTAAGTCCAATTTTATTTTTATAGCACCTTTCGAGATAAATATCACAAAGTGCTTCACAACAAAAATCCTAAAAACATAACGACAAAAAGTTGCCCAAAAGCAAGTTTAAAAGCTCTGTCACCCTTAGTTCTCAACTTTGTGTCCTGCACAGCCAGCGGGCCCCGATCACATGACTTCAGTCAGCTGCTGGGGATGCATGGATGTAAAAGTTCTCTGATGTACGCTGGTGCTTGTCCATGCAGAGCTCCAAAAGTCAAAACCAGAATTTTAAAGTGGACTCTGAAGTTAACGGGGAGCCAGTGCAACTGAATTAGCAACGGTGTGACATGTGAATACTCGTGAGACTTTGTCAGAAGCCTTGCAGCGGCGTTCTGAACAACCTGCAGACGTTCCAAGGAAGCTTTGTTAAGACAAGTGAACAATGATTAACAATAATCTCAACAGGAATAACAATCTTCAGCCCTGCCGGATGTTCACAATTCCCAGTGGGATTCATGTGTTCTTTCAGGATTGAACCAGGGAACTTTTGCTTCTTAG
This sequence comes from Archocentrus centrarchus, assembly GCF_007364275.1. NCBI lineage: Eukaryota > Metazoa > Chordata > Actinopteri > Cichliformes > Cichlidae > Archocentrus > Archocentrus centrarchus. The sequence goes on along the minus strand of NC_044349.1, from coordinate 23,277,826 downwards.
GCAAATGTGTAATCCACTACATAATGAAGCCACTTGGTGAATTCTTTGTATACAATTTTATATTTTGTATACACAGTTTAAATGATTATTTTTATTTTGGCTATCTTGCACATGCTTTCTGCTGCACCACCTAATTTTCTGTGTAATCTCTCGTCTCCCAGCTGAGAGACATGCAGGTTGTTCCTGTATCACTGCATCAGTGGATGACATCCATTTTGAACACACCATAGGGTAAGGTATTAACCCTAATACTGTCTGCCAAGGTTTAGGTCAAACTGAGTGCAGAGACAGAACAACATTGCATGCAGTGCCAGTAAAGGAGAGGGGGGAAAAAAAAGGTATTTTTTAGGATAAAATGTCAACTTGAGCTCAGCTTTCATTAAAGTTTAAAGGACAAATGGTACTAAAGAAGAAAGACGGTTTTATGGTTACAGATATTTAGTTATGATAATCTGCATGGGTCCCAATTTTTTTCTTCTAAGCTTTTAAAAATAATAAATGATGCCTCCTGAAAACATAACCCACTTTTCTTTCCAATTATAGACAGCAAACTGTCTACATTTATAGCCAAACATGTCTTATTATTGCCTGAAAACTATGGCTTATAGTATAGAAGTTTCATACTGTGTTCACTACAATCACTGCTCCGTGTTGATAGTAAAGAATAGCATCTGTGTCGGTCTCCTCCAGGGTAGGAAAGGTTGTCAATATCATTGCAAAGGTCAACAGAGCCTTCACATCCAGTATGGAGGTTAGTGGGATATTCAGGATATTGAAAGTTTTTATTATTTAAGGAAAAAAATGTAATGACTTCAGTGATTCTTTTCACCTCAGGTGGGCATTTTGGTGACTTGCGAGGACCTTTACACTGACAAACAGTGGAAGGTTTGCCACGCCTTTGCTACATTTGTTGCCAGAAGAACTGAAGCTGGGAAGGTAAAGATTACGTGAGCACAGAGAGATTTTAATAAAGCTGGTTCAAAATCTCTGGCATTTGTGGGGTTTTTTTGTTATGTGCTTACAGGTACAGCTCAAGCAGGTGATCCCTCGTACACAAATGGAGCAGATGGAGTACAGCCTGGCAGCAGAGCGGAGGAGGATGAGGCTCATCCATGCTGAGATTATCACAGACCTACTGAGCAGCAGCACAGCTCAGCTGGGTACAGATATAAGGCTTTATAACACACAGCATTTAAAAAAACAAAAAAACCCCAGATTGATTAAAAGGTGCTTGTTTTTGTGCTCCCATCAGGAGAATGTCAGGAGTATCACGACGCTGTGCCAGCTGAGCGGACACGTGTTGAGAGTGTAGAGCTGGTGCTTCCCCCACATGCCAACCACCAAGTCAGCACTTTTGGGGGCCAGATCATGGCCTGGATGGAAAATGTGGCTACGATTGCAGCAAGGTGTGTACAGAGAAACAAATGTTTGCTTACTAAGAGTTAGATAAGAAGACTTACACTCACTGGTCATTTTATTAGGTACACCTGTTCAACTGTTCTTTAATGTAAATATCTAATCAGCCAATCACACGGCAACAATGCAGTCAATTTAGGCAGGTACAGTAGACGTGGTCAATCTGCTGAATTTCAAACTGAGCATCAGAATGGGGAAGAAAGGTGATTTAAGTGACTTTGAATGTAGGATGGTTGTTGGTGCCAGACAGGCTGGTCTGAGTATTTCAGAAACTGCTGATCTGCTGGGACTTTCCCGCACAGCTCTCTTATAACCATTCGCTACAACCAAGGTATGCAGAAGAGCATCTCTGAACATGCACCATGTCGAACCTTGAAGCACTTGGGCTACAGCAGCAGGCTCACCAAAATTCAATAATACAAAATTGGAAAATTTTCCCCGGTCTGACGAGTCTTGATTTCTGCTGTGAGAGCAGGGTCGAGATTTTGACGTAAACAACATGAAAACATCATTTAAAAGCCACACCCTACCCGATGATGCTGACCATGCGCATCCCTTTATGACCACAGTGTGCCTCTCTTCTGATTGCTGCTTCCAGCAGGATAATATGGCAATGAGCATGACAGTGAGTTTGCTGTACTCAAGTGGGCTCACAGTCACTAGATCCTAATCCAATAGAGCACCTTTGGGATGTGGTGGAATGGGAGATTTGCATCATGGATGTGCAGCTGACAAATTAGAAGCAACTGCCAATGTCAATATGGAGCAAAAGCTCTGTAGAATGTTTTCAGCACCTTGTTGAGTTTATGCCACAAAGATTTAAGGAATTTCTGACAGCAAAAGGCAGTCCAACCTGGTACTATCAAGGCGTACCTAACAAACTGGCCAGTGAGTGTGTATTTTTGTCATGTATTTGTTAGAAGTTACAGCTAGCAGCCATTGCCGCACACATATGCAACTGGTATTAATATTCTCATCGAATTCTGGGGGGTGGGGGTGGGGGGTGTTAAGTGAGTTTCAAAAAGAAAAAACAGTTTTTTGTTTGTCAGAAATTAATTTTTGGTCAATGAGGCCAAACAAATCATACCTAAACAGTGTTTTTATTTTTCCTTACATTTGGATCTAGTCGCTTGTGTAACGCTCATCCAACCCTGAGATCCATAGACATGTTCCATTTTCGTGGGCCGTCTCACATTGGGGACCGACTCGTACTGAAAGCCATTGTTAACAATGCCTTCAAGCACAGGTGAAGCAACACATTATTGTAAATATTTCAGAAAAAATAACTCCTCAAATATTTAATGTTCTAATTTGTGATGAGAACATTTAGAGTGCTGTATGCTGTTTTCTGTATGTGTGCACAAGTTTTCATGAACCCACATTTCTGCCCACATTCCTGCACACACTAGCATGGAGGTGGGAGTATGTGCTGAAGCCTACCAGGGTGGAGAGCCTCTGCGCCATATAAATAGTGCCTTTATGACCTTTGAGGTGCTGGACAGTGACAGGAAACCGTGCACGTTGCCACGGATGCGACCCGAGGCTGTGGTAAGTTTTCTGAGTGACCTATTGCTACATTTTAGAGACAGATGAAGTGTAAGCCTAAAATATTTTTTACTTTAAAAAGTATACATAGTGGGGATTTTACTATGACGTTATCCCTTGTTCTACAGGACGGAAAAAGACGTTTTCAAGAAGCTATTGCCAGAAAGAAGATTCGTCTTGATAGGTAAGTGTCTTCTAAAAATAGGGCTTTTTTTTCTGTAGTTTTATTTTCTGTCATATTTTTACTGTTAAAGTTGTGGATGCTCATATTGTCACATGGCCAAAATTTGAAATAATGAGGTCAGTGTATGTGTAAGTAATCTCAGGCTTTGGAGTGCTTTACAGGCTCAAATGTCATCAGTTTTCCCACTTTTAGTTCTTTTATCTCTGTGAATAGATATCTTTAATATGGTCATTCCAGAGCTACAGCTCACAGCCGCCCCACATGCATGATCTCCAAACCTTCTGTTTTTGAGGGGCAACCAATCAGGAATGTTGGCTTGGGGGGGGTGGCTAAAACAGCTTTTTTCAAGCACTGCATGAGCAAGGACCATTATAGAATAACTAAGGATCATTTTGTCCTATGAGTAATGCAAAGCTGTTCTTGTACAGTAGAGTCTTACATAATTATGCAACAAGAAATAAGCATAATGACTCCCTTTTAAACAATCAGTTGTTTGCTTTTATTAAGCCTAGTTTATGTGTCAGAGAAATGGTTGTTGTTTATTGCAGATATGTATTTTATTGACAGTGTACAGCTTAGCCCATTTGCAATAAATAAATAAATAAATTATATTTCTGGATCCTAGAAGAGTCACAATAAATCTACTCCCTTAGTACATTATGTAAATTGCATTTTGAACCTTTTATATGCAAACATGTTATTAATCATGATGCATGATTGGAACTGGAGGTCGCTGAAATGGTGTCATCACTTATTTATTTATTTTTTTGTTATATGACTGAATCCATTGTTTACAATACTTTGCAGGAGCTAATGACTTGGCAGAGCAGCTGAGCGGACTTTGCTGCAAAGTCGAGCAAGCATAATGAGTTCATTGTTCAGCTGTAAAACAGTGCAATCTTTATTCCTCTATTTGACAACCAAATGTGTAGGGTCATTGCTGGAGTAAAAACACATGTTTTTGGTCTTTCTGGAGTGCCTGAAGGTACAGTATATCATTGCTGTCCTTCATGTTTACAGGAAATATATTATCTCCTGCAAGCAAACTGAAGTGCCCTTGTCTGTGCCCTGGGATCCAAGTAACCAGGTATTTTTTAATTTATTATTATTTTTTGTTAACAGAGACACTCAGAGCTAGATATTGCTGCTGTATTTGAGCTTATGAATTCAAGTAATGCTGTATATTTCCAGATGTACCTGAGCTACAACAATGTCTCAGCACTGAAATTAATGGACAACAGGAACAACTGGGTGTTAGCTTCTGAGAAAAATAAGGTCAGAAGTGTTTGCATATCTGTTCCGGGTATAGTTTGTTGAATAGTTACAGCTTTGCGGTTTTCTGACATTCTGCACAACCACAGTGAGGTGCTCAAAATATGCGCCATACATGTAGTTTTAATTGGGTTCTTTAATAATAACATAAGTCATTCCAAGAACACGTATAATCACCAGTTAGTTACCTGAAATGAATACTATTAACTGAACCTGCCTCCTCTTAGCGGATGTCTTTAATTCACAGGTCAGATTGTACACACTGGAGGAAAACCACATGCTGTGTTTCAAGGTGGAGATGAATGTCAGCGTCCCAGCAGAACAGACGTTCCACCTACTGTCAGACCTAAGGAGGAGAAAGGAGTGGGACCGGCATTATGAGTCAGTACTTAGACATATTTGGCGTTCAGTGGCATCATCTGAATCAGTGCACCTTACAGTTGCTGCAATAGAATATTCCCCAGGGATATTTATTATTAGAACAACCATTAACAGATACAAGAGCAGGGATGTGGCTAAAAGTGGGACCTGGGGTGGCACTGCCCTCCAGTAACTGTGTTGTCATGTCAATGGAACCATGGGCGGAAACAAGGGAGTGAGAAGTAATTTATTTCACAAAGAATGAACTTAAAACAAAGGATGAGTCTTTACTTCTACCACTCAACAGAATGTATGATTACATATGTATGATTGTACCACTCAAGGCTGAATCTGCGCTTCTTTGGGGCCACCATATTGTTATGAGACAACCGCGTCTTCGAATGCATGTTTATGGAGGCAGGAGGTCTGTACACTGTTGAAATTGTTAAAACTCACTGAATTTACCCAGTTTCCAACTGGTTTGGTTTGGTATTTATTTCTGATAGCATCTTCTGATTTCACATCCCCCTGCTGACAGGTTCTCGGTGCCACCTTTGCCTCGGTATTTACAAAAAAATAAAATCCTGGAAATGCCCCTGAACAGGAGGGTAATGTTAAATACAATATTTTTTCAGGACACGGGCAATGTGGCTGTAAGGAAGATGGTTTATTGATAAGTCAATCCTTTAAACAAATATAGTAAACAACAAATTATGCAACACTTAAAACTTGTTACCGTGCTGGCGTTAGCTTAAAGTTGTGCCTTATTACAACCTTACAGAACAGTTAACATGCAGTTTGTTGTTCTCTTATGGGGCAAAAAACAGGCCCAATGTAGCTCTTTGTTGCAGTAGAATGAAATCTTAACACATTTATAGTTACTGGATATTCAAAACTAAATAAAGTGACACGAGAGTGTAACACATAATGCTCAATAATCTAAAAGCTCTAAGCATTTGCATCTTTGGTTTCAACTGCAGGGAGTGTGAGGTGATCAACCAGGCAGATGAGGATGACACCATCTATCGCGTAGCTGCACCCTCTGTCACTAAAGGGGGAAAAGGGAAGGATTTCATCTTGCTGGCATCTAGAAGGAAGCCCTGCGATTCCGGGTATCTTGATCTGACCTTTCTTGCATCATGTGATAATTTGGCACAAAAGTCCATAAACATCTTGATTTCCTTTTACACCTATTAACCAGTTATGGCATTACATTACTACTGCCTGTTTGCACTTTCATAAGTTCTCATGATGCTGTCCCTTTCAGTGACCCATATCTGATCGCTCTGCGTTCAGTCACTTTGCCCACTCACCCACCCACGGACGAGTACACGAGGGGAGAGGTGCTCTGTGCTGGCTTCACAATCTGGGAAGAGTCCAGTTCTGTTACCAAGGTTAGCCAAATGAAAGGGGCATGAACGCAAGCTGTAGTAGCTGCGCCGCATTTTATGCTGTAGCTTTAAACGAGTCACAGCTCCAAAACTATAAAAAAAGAATGGCAAGGATTAATTATCAATCACATGCTGTGTTTGTGTTTCAGATCACTTACTACAACCAAGCCACACCAGGTGTCCTCCCCTACATTTCCACAGACATTGCCGGCCTCTCCTCGAGCTTTTACAGTGCCTTTTCAGCCTGCAGCCAATTCCTAATGGCCAACAAGGATAGCTTGGCTGCTCTGCCACCCTCTGCACTGTGACACAAGAGTACTAGCACAGACAATAAGTAGCATCAGGAGGAAGGAACAGGATCATCTCTGTCTTCATCCCTTTTCTTGTGAAGGTGCTTAAAAAAGCTGTAGTTCAATGTAATTTTGCAACACTGAGATTATAAAAGGCATTGAATTTGTAGTTGAACTTGCTACTTTTTTGCACCATGAATATTGGGCATGATGTAACGGTACACTATATTTCTGACGTTCTTTTGGATTTTAGTCCCTTAGAGCCTAAACTTTTTGTGCAATATTAATTTATAGATTAATGATCACTTTTTGGTTTTAAATATATAATAAAATCCTGTTGTTTATCTTGAGAAAGCCATGTTTTTAATGGCATTGCCAGTTTTTACAAATAAAGGATAAGTTGAGTTGTTCAGTTTTTCTTATTGTCTATTTTGTACCATCACGACTGAAGTGACGATTAAACCTTTTAAATAATGGAGCTAGCGTGTACATTTCATGTGTAATGATGCTGTATTATTTTAAATCCACAGTATATAATTTTGCACAGTTGTAATTGAACTGATTGTATGGTATGTGGAACCTCGATGGTCAAGAATCTTAAATCGTGAGCAGTTTTGATTTGACTGAAACAATAAAATCAATGAAAATGTGATTGTGCTTATTTGAACTAACTTGTTGGTGCTCACTTCCCCCTTCATTTTTTGCATTTCTTAACCATTCTTTAATGAAGAGAAAGAAAATGAGAGGAAACAATGACTCGTAATATTCCACTGTAGGTTTTTAGTGTTGTAATAGGTACACAAGGCCAGCAGAGGAGAAAAAATGAGTGAACAAGCCTCTTACTAAGCCTCTTAGTGGCAGGAGTTGGCTCTGCTGGCTTTCAAGGTATTTTGCTTGTGTCACAATCGTTCGATTATGCTCATACTGCTTTCCAGGCACTAAAAAAAGTGAACACAAGAGAACGTCAATAGCATATAAAGCCATGTCATTTTAAATGTAAAGTATCAGGAAATTTGAACACTGGCATACTGAAACAATTCTGAATTAAAGTAAAATAAATGATGAAAAGATCACTGGATTATTACAGTTCAAAGCCGACTGCTCTGCAGATCACTGAAAAGCATTCTGTATCTGGTGTCCGTGTTTAAGATCAGGGGCAAAAACTGCAAGCCAGCACCTTCTGTAATTACACTATATGGCCTTAAAAAATATTTTATGATGTTCATGTGCAGCTCTGTTGTTGTAATCATTAACTTTTTGTGAAGTCAAGAAGGACATGCATTAATGAAAAGAACAGCTCTGTTATTAATCTATCATTTCTCAATTTAAGTTATTCATCTACTACAACCCTGCATTTGGTAAGAGAGGCAGGAGACTGTTTACCTTTTGAGAGGCTACGATAATCAGTGTTTTAGTTTACCTTTAGCCCAGTGTCAATCCCCCCTTTTTCTTCTTCTTTTTTTTGGTAACCAATCTGCGTACATTTCCACTTACGGTTATGTTGGAGATTTCGGACCTCATTTATTTTATATTAAAGCACAACAGCAGGAATGCAGCTTGTAGGGTCAGTGTTCAGGACAGCAGCTACCACTGAGAGCAGAAATAGGTGCACAGATCCTGGTAATTTAGTGATTTTGAGTGAGTAGAAACATTTGAAACAGACTTACATTGTTTTATTGTGTATTTTGTTCTCTTATATCTGAAATGTCATTACAAGGTTAAATCAAGGGGAAAAAACTGAGTTTCTAATATTTCATTTCTACATGCATTTCACTCTGGTCTCACCGCTACTTCCCATTGGTTAACACAGCTAACCACGTGTTAACACTTCTAACCACGTGACCACACCCGGAAAAAAGGGCTTTCGTTGCTCTGATAAATATCCGTTCTTTTTCTTCCGCTTATCCAACTCGGGGTTGCGACGGAAATAGCTCATTCTGTCTACTATATTTAATTTATATCAGAAAAGAAAGTATGAGCTACGACTGCATCAGGAGGCTACAAATTGCAACAGGAGAAAAACTCAGAAAATTTAACTCTCTGCGTGGTGAGCTTAAATTTCAATTATCTGACTCAATGTACAATACAGTACAATACAAGTTTGTTCAAAGTCACAATAAAGCTTTTCCCCCTAATTACCTGAAGGTCGAGAGGTGCAACCTGGTGAGTTTTGGGATGTGGTGGTTGTGACCGCTGTGGACGAGAATCAGAGAAAAGCGTATGAGCTGCAGATCAGCGAGAAAGTTGACAGAAAAGAGCTTCCTGTTGGAGTTCACTACAAGGTCTTCTCAGATCCTCCAGGACCGAAAATAGGTGAGATAGCACTTATTATTATTATTATTATTATTATTATTATTATTATTATTATTATTATTATTATTACTACTACTTGTCTTTTCAAGGGAATGGGGGCTCCACTCTGTACGCACTGCAGCAGCTAAGTGACATCTATGGAACGTCTCTGGGCAGACTGAAAGTAATCCTGATTCATGCAGGTATTTTCTTATTTTTCCCTCTTAAACATACAAAATGATCTGTTGCCACAGAGGATCATCTGCCTCCATCACACCCTAGACCTAGGATCCTCCTCTGTCACACCAACCCTACTTCTCTACATCTGTGAACCTGCTTGCACTCTCTTCTTCTCCTTTCTTGTACACTGTCACTTTTACAAACACGCAAAATTATCTGTACAGTCTCAAAACTGTGACACTGCTTTCTATGTGATGTATGTTTAATTACACCCTGACATCTTCAAAACGATTGATTGATTGATTTTGAAGTTAGGGCCTTCAAATGAAAGCTTTTGCTCTAGTAATTTATTCCACTAGAAATGACAAAGAATGCTCAGATATTATATATTATGCATCATACATTATTCAATAATTCCCTACTTTAAATCTCCTCATTCTTCTAGGGGGGTTCAGTCAGCGCTTGCCCAGTGCCAGTGCTCTGGGAAAGATCTTCATGGCCGTGCCACTGGGTGACCCCATCTACCAGATGCTGGAGCTCAAACTAGCCATGTATGTGGATTTCCCATCACAAATGAAGCCTGGCTTTTTGGCAACCTGTGCAGATGACATAGAGCTCTATAGTATAGCAGAGGAGGAGAGTGTTAAGTTTCATAAACCTGGCTTTACAGCTTTAGCACACCCCTCCCCGCTCTCTGTAGGAACTACCCATGGCGTTTTTGTGTTGGATCCACATGAAAAGTTGTCTTACTCGGAAATGGAGAACACTTCCTGCCTGCACTTCCTGCACAAGCCAAGCATTGATAAAATGCGAGAAAGTGGGGCTGTGTGTAAGAAGCAGAGTGGATTGTTTTCTATGTCTGATTCAGAATTTGTCTACACAGACAGCACCTATTATGTAGACTTTGATACTGCAAAGTCTCTTCTTAATCTGCTGACAGAGTTGGGGCCTTTAAACTGTGAGATAGATGCATATGGGGATTTTCTTCAAGCACTGGGCCCTAAGGCCACAATAGAGTACACCAACAACACTGCTAATGTCAGTAAAGAGGAGAGCAGTCTGGTGGAAATCCGCCAAAATATCTTCCATCTTCTCAAAGGGACTCCCCTGAATGTCATTCTTCTCAACAACTCCAAGTTTTATCACATTGGAACCACTTCAGAATACCTCTTTCACCTCACTGAGGACATGGCTCTGAGGGGTGAGTTGGGTCTCCTGTCATCTGCCTTCAGTGTGCACATGAATGAAAACCCAGAGGGCTCTTCTGGCTGCTGCATTATGTACAGCATCGTCAATCCGAGTTGCTCTGTGGGAGACAGATCAGTGGTGGAGTACTCCAGACTGGGGGAAGCAGTGTCTGTGGGTAAAGGCTCCATCGTCAGCGGCTGCTGGGTCAGTCCAGGCCTGTCTGTGCCCGATGAAGCCTTCATGCACTCACTTTGTGTGAACCACCAAGACCAAACCAGGTTTGTTACTGTCTTCTTTGGAATTAATGACAATCTCAAGTACACTGTGGACACTCCTGCATATATGGAAGAGCTGAAGTTTTTTGGGTTCAGCATTGAAAAGTGTTTGTCCGTTTGGGGGTTGGAGAAGGAAGTTTTGAGGTTCTCTGGTGACACATCCAGCTGTAATTTGTGGAGCGCTTGTTTGTTTCCAGTTTGCTCTGACCAGGAAGGCTCTTTCTTAATGTCCCTCAGCATGCTTCAGGCCATCCTGAGTGGTTCTACAAGCCCCCTGCCCAAAGACACAAAGCTAGTGTCCATGCAGGAGTGTTTACAATCTAAGAAATCAGAAGAGATGTTGAAACTTAGGAAGCGACTATATGATGACATCATAAAGGAGAGATTGAGCAGCTAAAATGCCCATGTTTATGCATATTTAGATTGTGTAAAGTTTATGATGTGTGTATGAGTCTGGATGATAATTCAATGGATTGTTGATTGCTTTTTAAACAATCTGGAATGCAACGTTTTTTTATATAAAGATTTAGGGTTTTTCTTTTTTTGTTTTGTTTTTTTTAAATTCAGTTTAATTTGTTAAAACTTTCCTCTGTAATTTGTCCTGTCATTTTTGTTGTATTTTTTTTTTCTCAGAACAATACCAATATTCCTTAACAGGGCAGCACCAGGACAATAAAAGCAAAGAAAAATGTCAGCCTTCTGTAAAACTTTGCAGAAAGTTGCAAAATGTGAATTAAAGGACAGAAACAGAACTGAAAGAAGGGTAAATTCAAGTTCTTCCGGCAGGAAAGGAGCCTTTCCTGCCTGCTCTACACATGCTCTTGCTTTCTTTGGGTTTATACACTCACTGACAACTTTATTAAGTACACATTGCTAGTACCAGGTTGGACCCCCTTTTGCCTTCAGAACTGTCTTATTTCTTCATAGTATAGATTCACCAAGGTGCTGGTAACATTCCTCAGGAATTTTGGCCCAACGTGTGCCAAGAAAATATCTCCTACACCATTATATCCCCACCAGGAGCCCGAACTGTCGATACAAGGCAAGATGGATCCATGCTTTCATATTGTTTATATCAAATTCTGACTCTACCATTGTATCGACTGTCACAACTTTAGCATGTTACTTCAAGGACATGTTTTTCACTGGATATTTTCTCTTTATTGGACCATTCTCGTTAATGGTCCCACATGATTATTTTGACAATAAATACAGACGCAAAATATGTAGAATTTTATTTAATTTTTCTTTTGAGAAATCAATCCCAAATTGAATGAGACCTGGTAAGCAGATGTAGCTGATGGCATTATTAATTGGTGCATCATAATCAAATGGGTGGAAAATGTATGACATAAATGTTTGATACCCACTAAACTAATATTGGCTAAAAGAACATCATACAGACTTTGCTGCATGCTACACAAATGCCATTAGTATGCAGTGTGGGACAGTGTAGGATACTAATCGCCTGCGTTGTTTTATACTGTGCAAATATATACACAGAGGGGAGGGAGATCAGTTGTCGTAGTTTGGCATTCCACTCAGAAGAGTTTATTTTTAGCCCATGGACATGATCCCCTTTGATCTGGACCTGTACAATTGTGGGAGAGTGAGAGATTGTGTTCTCTAGTTCACTAAACTATACAAACGAGAAGGACCCCCTCAATGGGAAATTACAAATCAAGACCATCTCAGACGTGTACAGGTAATGAGATTTAGTTTTACACATGTATACAAATGACTGATAATGAGGTTTGCATTTGAAGAAGGGACACCCAAGAGAATAGGTTATAATTCACAGACACTGAAGTTGCAAAAGGTTATATCCAAATGTGTACTAGGTACTGTTGCATATGTGTCCAGATAATTAGAAATGTAAGATAAAATATTAAATTGTTATTATGTTCCACCTTGATGATGGTGTTGTGAAGATGAGTGGAAGAAGAAAGTAGGCGAGTCATACTCTGTGATCATCGAGAAGTTGGAAGATGACTTCCAGCTAAAAGACAGCGAGCTGGTGGACCTGAAGCTCGCTTTCAGGTGACAAATACTTTATATTTCTGTCAGGGATCTGATCCGTGTGAGCCACTATACAAACTACATTTAATCTGACATGTACTGTTCCTCTGCTGCAACGATGTCTAGTATGATTAATTTTCTGTCAGTGATTTTTATGATTTTCACAAGCAGGCAATGTTGATTTTTCTGTGGCTCAGCTCTGATGAAGCTTTTCAGAAGGTGAACGTGAGCTACCGAACAGAGAAGGGGCTGTCGCTGCTGCATCTCTGCTGCGTGTGTGGAGGTATGCATGACTGCTAGAGTCTATTAATAACTCCTCAACAAAATGTGACAGTGGAGGGAAGGATTACTGCAGCCTGACTGACATTATTGTTTGTGGTGTAAGCAGCACAGAAGTAAACAGCAGAACTAAAATGAACATGCAGTGTTGTGAAAAAGTATTTGCCCCTTTCCTGATTTCTCAGTTTTTTTTTCATATTTGTGACAGTTACATGTTTCAGATCATTAAACAAATTTAATATTAGAAAAAGATAACCTGAGGAAATACAGAGTGCAGTTTTTGAATGATGATTTTTTATTAGGCGCAAAAAGCTGTTCAAACCTGCCTGAGCCGATGTGAAAAAGTAATTGTCCCCTAAACCCAGTCACTGGTTGTACCACCCTTGGCAGCAAGAACTGCAGTCAAACATTTGCAATAACTGGCTACGAGTCTTTCACATCACTGTGGAGAAATTCTGGCCCGCTCTTCTTTGCAGAATCGTTTTAATTCAGCCACACTGGAGGGTTTTTGAGCATGAACAGTCTGTTTAAGGTCGTGCCAAAGTCTGGACTTTGACTAGCCTGTTCCAAAACCTTCTTCTTCTGTTTTTTTGAGCCATTTAGCACAACACCATCAACACACTTACTGGGGGTCAGTGTCCTGCTACATAACACAAGTGGATTTTCTGGTAGAGAGCAGAATGCATCATGCCATCAATTACAGCAAGCCACCCAGATCCTGCAGCAGCCCCAGACCATCAGGCTACCACCACCATGTTTGACTGTTGGTATGATGCTCTTTTATAAAATGCTGTATTAGCTTTACACCAAATGTAATGGAACACAAACCTTCCCAAGACTTCTGGTTTATCTCATCAGTTCTCCAAAGTCTCGGGAATCATCAGATTTTTTTTTTTTTTGGCAAATGTGAGATGAGCCTGTTTTTTTTTGGTCAGCAAGTTTGTTTAGTTTTTACTTGGAACACTCTCGTGGATGCCATTTTTACACACCAGCCCCATACAGTCTCTTTCTTACTGTTGAATTATGAACACTGACCTTAACTGAGCCAAGTGAGGCCTGCACTTCTTTAGATGTTGTTCTGGGTTCTTTTGTGACCTCCTGGATGAGCCACTGACGTCCTCTTGGAGTCCCATTGCTCGGACAGCCAGATGGTTCACCACTGTTCCAAGTTTTCTCCACTTATGATAATGGCTCTCACCGTGGGTCACTGAAGTTCCAAAGCCTTAGAAACAGCTTTGTCACCCTTTCCACACTGATAGATGTCTACGACTTTGTTTCTCAGTTGCTAGTTAGATCGCGGCATGATGTGTTGTTTTTGAGATCTTTTAGCCTACTTCACTTTGTCAGATAAGTTCTATTTGAGTGACTAATTAATTCAACATATCTGACAGTAATGAGGCCCTGGTGTGTGGTTAATCACAGTTAATTCATGATTTAATGATTACTTTTTCACACGGGGGCAGGTAGATTTGGATCGCTTTTTTCTTAAATAAATTAAGTCATTTTAAAATTGCATTTGGACTTACTCGCGTTATCTTTGTCTAATTTTAAAATTTGTTTGATCATCTGTAAATGTGACAAATACACAAAAAACTTAGAAATCAGGAAGGGAGCAAATACTTTTTTCATGGCACTGTACATAAAGTTTAAATATAAACTTTAAATACAGAAATGCAAATGAAGGTTAGAACTGTGGTTTCCCCAGTTTTTCATTCAACTCCACCTTGTTATTTCATTTACAATAAACCTGATATTTTGTTGAGAGCGATACGCATGCATAATGTGACATATTTGTGTTCAGGGAACAAGGCCCATATACGCACCCTGATACTCAAAGGCTTGCGTCCTTCTAGACTGACCAGGAATGGATTCACTGCTCTCCACCTGGCTGCTTACAAGGTGCTGAGAAGTAAAGGGCAGTAATACCTTTTTCAAGGTGGAAATTGTATCTTGCTTGTGTTATACTGTATGTCAAGTGGTTGTGAGCTTTCTAAATTTTTACCACATGGTGGAGTGCAAGTACACACAAAGGTGCTATGGACATAACTTTGTGTTTAAATTGCTTAATTGTGATGATACTGCAGTTTATATTTACCCCTGTAGGATCTTTAGATATGCAGCATTTCTGTTTTATTTACATGCTGCAGGACAATGCTGAGCTGGTAACTGCACTTCTCCATGGTGGGTCAGATGTGCAGCAGTTAGGATATGGTGCTCTCACAGCCCTTCATGTTGCCACATTGGCTGGGCATCATGAGGTGAGAGAAAATTATATTATCAGCAGATGTGGACCATATTGATTTTGTACCTTGGCCTATATTTTGTTATTTCCCCCCCCCCTCCAGGCCTCAGATATACTCCTACAGCATGGAGCATATGTTAATGTTCAGGATGCTGTGTTCTTTACCCCACTGCATATTGCTTCTTACAATGATCATGAGCAGGTAAACCTCCCATATTAAACATTATGTAGAGACAACATTTTTGCAAACTGACACTTTTCCACGGATGCTTCTGCTTGTCCCCCTCTGCTTTCTAGGTGGCAAAGCTACTGCTGAAGTTTGGGGCAGATGTGAATGCAAGTGGTGAGGTGGGTGACCGGCCACTGCATCTGGCTGCAGCCAAGGGCTTTCTTGGTATTGTCAAGCTGCTGATGGGTGAGGGGAGCAAAACTAATGGTGAGACCCAAGACCCCGAGAGGGCTTTAAGCTGTTTTCCTTCTTCAGAAGCCACAGAGAAGCTAATTAAATTCTAAAAATATACTGAACTTTCTCTAACATTTCTGTTCTTCTCACCAGTAAATGCCCAAGACAATGAAGATCATGTCCCCCTCCACTTCTGCGCTCGTTTTGGCCACCACGAGGTGGTTCACTTTCTTCTGCATGGCAACTTTGACGTACAGCCTCACTCTGTGAACATCTACGGGGATACGCCATTACACTTGTAAATCATTTGCACTGTTAGAGATCTTCTTTCTTTTCGTTTTTTTGGACATGATATGCACTGCAATGAATGCTGTGTTTCATCAGGGCCTGCTATAATGGCAAATTTTCAGCAGTGAAGGAGTTAATACAGTACTGTGGTACAGACAGTCTTTCAAAGGAAAATATATTCAGTGAAACAGCACTTCACAGGTATTTTTAGCTTAATTTACAGTGTGCACAAAAACAAAAAACACATTTCACAGCTAACTTATTGCTCTAAGCTGATGTTAAATTAATATCTCATGTCACAGTGCATGCACCTATGGTAAAGACCTAGAGATGGTCAAAGTCTTGCTGAGCCAGAATGCCATGAGCATCAACTATCAGGGCAGAGATGGGCATACAGGTGACACCTCTGTTTACTTGAGCATCTAGTCCACATTAATTTCTTACCCTGCAGTGAGTTTCATTATTATATGTGTGTTCTGTGGTATTGTTCAGCTCTGCACAGTGCCTGTTTCCATGGCCATATCCGCCTGGTGCAGTTCTTGTTGGACAGCGGCGCAGACATGAACCTTGTTGCCTGCGACCCCAGCAGGTCCAGTGGAGAGAAGGATGAGCAGACATGCCTCATGTGGGCTTATGAAAAAGGTAGGTTCAAATAATTATGAGCTCGACAAGCTTGAAAAGCTCAAATAAAAGCCCGTTACCGGTGACTTATTGTGCTTTCTAGGTCATGATGCCATCGTCACCTTACTAAAACACTACAAACGCCCAGATGACTCTCCCTGCAATGAGTACTCCCAGCCAGGAGGGGGTTAGTCACCACTTTAAATATATTATCTAGATTAAAATTCCCACATAATCTCCTATTAATGTGTCTGAATATGCATGTCTTCCAGATGGCTCCTACGTCTCTGTTCCTTCTCCTCTTGGAAAGATCAAAAGCATGACTAAAGGTAGTGAGTTGGAGATTTCCAACATCACTGACAGCTCACGTGGCAGCACCCACCATGTCTGTTGCCAAGGGAAGGGCTTTAGCTGCTGCTGATAACACTTGGCTGCTGTCTTTTGCTGTGAAATTGGGGGTGGTGTAAACTACAGATGCGTCTGTAGCGTGATAGCTGAGCAACTTGATCTGAATTTGATAAAACAGCTCAAAACCTTGTAAATATCACACTTTAAATGTTGAAAAAATGTGCGAATTTAAAAGTGTCAAATGTTGTACTCAAGCCAAAATGAACTGATTAAATGTATTTTAATTGGCATATATTACACACCATGCATACCCTGACCATCATAAGAATGTTATCTGATTTAAACTTTTGCCGTGCTTTATTATTTGAATTTTCTTTTCAGAGAAAGCAGAAGTTCTCGTGCTCAGGGCCAGTCTTCCATCTCACTTCCACCTACAGCTTTCTGAGCTAGAGTTTAATGAAATTATTGGATCAGGTGAGTTTATTTCCTGTTGTCCCCCCCCCACCCCCACCCCCCCTTCAACTAATGTGCTTACTGATCTCATATTATTATGTGTGTCACACACAGGCTCCTTCGGAAGAGTCTACAAAGGCAAATGCAGAAATAAAATTGTCGCCATAAAACGGTATTTCTTCACACCGCTGTGATTTTGAGTCCCTTTTCTGTCAGGAGATATGAAGAACTAATTGGTCCTTCAATCTTTAATGTCTTCTGTAGCTATCGAGCCAACACATACTGCTCAAAGTCAGATGTAGATATGTTCTGCAGAGAGGTTTCCATCCTCTGTCGCCTGAATCATCCCTGTATCATCCATTTTGTGGGAGCGTGTCTGGACGACCCCAGTCAGTTTGCCATCGTCACCCAGTATGTGTCTGGAGGCTCATTGTTCTCCCTGCTGCACGAGCAGAAGAGGTGAAGAAGTTTCTGTTTCTGTGAATTATCATGTCATGATTTACTCCAGCCTTAATCAGACACTATTACGTTACTAAACCTAACTGGCATAGCATCTACCATAAATTCAAGACAAATCTTAGATGACTTAGTAGGACTCTGGTGCAGTAAAGTATGTGATATTCACAGTATACATGCTCATAAACAGGATACAAAAATAGGTCAGACTACTTTAAGTAGTTATTCAGTGCCTTTGAGGGTGTGTGCATAGCACAGCTGACTGTTTTGGATCTCATTATCATCCTTGGAAGCATCCCCTCACCAATCTCTTCCCCTCAGCTGGGATCATTATTGATCCAGATGAAGTGTTCTGCTAACTGTGTGGCCAGGTGATGTCTTTATAGACTGTCCTATTGATCTGTGTAAAGAGCTGTGTGTGATTGACAGGGGCCATTGATTTAGCACTAAGTGGTTGCTGCTTTAATGATGTGTCAATGGACAGGCTTATTGACCTGCAGTCCAAGCTCATCATTGCCATTGATGTGGCCAAGGGCATGGAGTACCTGCACAACCTCACACAGCCTATCATCCACAGGGACCTCAACAGGTAGGTGCCTGGGTGAAAACATACATGCTGGAATGGTATTGCCAGAGTCAAATAACTGTCATTGCAAATAATGCACGTCTTCCTTCCAGTCACAATATTCTGCTGTATGAGGACGGACACGCAGTGGTGGCTGATTTTGGAGGTGAGGCCAGGGATATGATGTTTTCTTTATTCCATTCTGTTTGTCCAAGTAAAATGTTACTAACCAAATTTTATATTAGCAATGAATAAAATAACTCCCAATAAGTTTGCCTCATGGACTCTCTGTTGGAAAGCTTCATTTTTTTTTTAGTTTTCAGTTGCCGTTTTTTTTTTTCTTTTAAGGCAATAAAACTACACCACTTGAAAAAATGAAGGGAACACTAGATCATCACACTATAACACAAAGTTGGTTAAACTTCAGGGATATCAGTCTGTCCAGTTAGGAAGTATAAACTGTGGTGAATCCATTTCACCTACTTTGGTGCAAATGAAAGTGGCAACAGGATCACTGGAGAGGCAACAACAAGACAACCACCAAAAAGGGAACTGTTTAGCAGGAAGAGATTCCAGGAGATGGGGCACTACATGAGAAGAGCTGGGCCGGATTGCAGAAGAGCATCAACCCAGCAGCAGGACTGATATCTGCTTATTTGCACAAGAAGGAACAGGAAACGCTGCTGCCAGAGCCCTAAAAAATGTCACCCAGCAGGCGTTTTCTTGTTGCATCTTTAGCGCACCTGTTGTCTCACTTGCACCAAAGCGGGTGAAAAGGATTCACAGTGTTTTATGCTTCATAACTGGACAGACTGATATCCCTGAAGTTTAACTGACTTTGTGTCACACTGTGATGATTGAGTGTTCCCTTCACTTTTTTGAGCAGTGTACTTTATTATATTTAGGTAAAGACAAAGGGTAAAGATCATACTGTAGTTTGGATTAAAAATACAATTTCAGTAACAATACTGGGGATCTACTATGATTTTCCATATAATCTTTTATGTACTAACTGTTACCATGTTGGATTGTTATACTAAAACTGTCTGAAGTTTGGGCACCATTTAGTTCACTGGGTTGAGCAGGCGAGCCACATGCCATAAGGCTAATGCAGAGGCCCGCATTTGAATCCACCCTGAGGCCATTTACTCTGTGTTTTGCTTCTGGCCTTTCTTCCAGCTTTCATGTGTTTATCTCCATTATCCTAAAGGCTAAAAAGCCCAAAAATATATTTAAACAGAACCGGCTAAAATTGGGAAATTATGAGGTTATTGTGGCGGAAAGCTAATCCCTGTTAGACAAAAATCTCAGGCCTCAGAACGATTAATACACTTTGATTTTCAACCTTTTTTTCCCCCCTCATTTCCACCAGTGGTTATGTGAGTCAAATGTAAGTCAATCCTTGATAAAAACTGAGGACTAGCACCCAGTCAAACATAGTTGTTTTTTTTTTTAAAACTCTTTCATCAAAAAGGTTTATTAATAATAAAACTCACGCCTTACTTGGTCTGTTATGACCAGTAGCATTAGTAGTTATCAAATTCTTTTGCATACTTTGAAAGTCAGCGTGGCACTTATATTACTGAGTGGGTTTACTTATCTTGTAACTCTATTGCACTTGTGCTGCTGTTCCTTTTCATTTCTCAGCCTGTAAATTGTGTGACGTTTTAAATGTCCTTCCCTTTCTCTGCAGAATCCAGATTTCTACAGTCTGTTGAAGAGGACAACATGACCAAACAGCCAGGGGTCAGTGCTGTTCGCTCTTTTTCATTCACTTCATGGCAGGCGCAAAACCTCATGGCATGAGTTTTCTCCCCTCTTTAGCTAAATAACTCTGACACCATCTGTGGCATCCACGAAAGATTAAGTGACTTTGAAAAGAAAAAAAAAGAAGAAATAGAAGAAAAGTGTATGCTGTTATTTTGTTGGAAGCCAGTGCTTCTTCTGGCACCTGTCATCAATTACCCGCCAGCTAAAAAAGAAAAGTGCCTTCATGCAGAATTTGTCTGAATGTGCTGACTCAATGCTACAGAGTGCTTGGCCTGCAGTTTGGTGTTAAGTGTGTTTTATCTCCAGGGAGCTCCCTGTTATGATGATCTACTTGCCCTTGTTGGAACGCGGTGTTTATGTCTGTAATTGGGCCTCATTTTTTTCTCATATGTGTGCTCTGCCATTAAAATAGATACAACATTTTAAAATACACAGGAGCCCTCACCTCATGAGCATCTAAAAAGCTTTGTCTCTGTTTGTGTTTTTGCAGAACCTGCGCTGGATGGCTCCTGAGGTGTTCACCCAGTGTACTCGCTACTCAGTGAAGGCAGACATGTTCAGCTACGCCCTCTGCCTGTGGGAGCTGCTCACAGGAGAAATCCCCTTTGCTCACTTGAAACCTGGTCATTTTTCATCAAATGAATTCAAAGAGGAGGAGGGAGTTAAATTAGATAAAGCTCGTATTACAAAAATAAGTACCTAACACATACACAAGACTGCCCATACGGTATTTCAGCGTTTTTAGATTTTTCCACAAAAAAAACGTCGTAAATGCAAAGGCATGAAATAGCACACACACATTCTACTTGCACCAAAAACAAATACTGAACACCACAGACAACAGTGGACCCGTTTTACAGCTACATTTAAAATACTTGTTTTTGTCCTCAGCTGCTGCTGCAGCAGACATGGCTTATCATCACATCCGGCCTCCTATTGGTTACTCCATTCCCAAACCCATCTCCGCACTTCTGATGAGAGGATGGAACTCCTGCCCAGAGGTAAACGACCTGATTTCGCCTTTTGCTGAGTAATTCTGGGCTCTGATTATCCCAAGCAGAAAGTCCAAATTGCTCTAATCACAACTTTTTCTTAAATTATAGTACATCAGGATATGCTCAACTAGTAAGAGTTTTGCGGTATTAAAATATAAAACAGTATAAAACTAACCATGTTATATCATCCACAGCTATATAAACATGGTAAGGCTCTGAGAGTCACAGGATGCTGAGTCAGCCGCTCCTTCAGCAGCAGTAATGAATGAGAGAGTCTGATCCCCAGATGATAGATTATTGCATGGCTGTTCATATTTATCACCACATGCATATGTAAATATTAAAGACTAAGCAAAAATGCCACAAAGTGTTTTTTTTTTCTACAGTCAGTAATTACTTGATTTCTGTGAAACCCTTTTGACATAAAATGTAGGGAAAAGCATTCACTAAGTTCAAATTGAGAGGGCTTTTAAAAGCTTATTGCATTTTTATAAATGTTTCTTTATATGTTTCCTAAATATTTTCCCTACAATCTTTTTTTGTCCTGGCTCCATTCATTGACATGCAGACAGAGCACTCTCTGAGGATGGGCTGTATAATTGAACAGCGTTGCAGGGTGGCACTGTTTGTTCTTTTACAGTGAGACGAGAGATCTAAGGACTGCTTTTAAAAGCAGAGTTCACCTTTGCCTCGTGTGTGGGTGGACTAACATACACGCCAGTTTGGGAAAGAATACACCTGTGCATCTGTTGTGGGATATGCCTAATGCATTTCTGAGTGTTTATAAAAGATACAGAAATAATTATAGTTTTCTTTTTTTAATTCTAGGACAGACCTGAATTCTCTGAAGTGGTTTCCAGCCTGGAGGAATGCCTGAGCAATGTTGAGGTACATAATATCCCACATATAATTAAATGTCGTCTGTTGTGCGTGACATGCATGTTGTAATAATTACATTTTATCTATTATATATCACAGCTGATGTCTCCAGCTTCCAGTAACAGCAGTGGCTCCCTGTCTCCCTCCTCCTCCTCTGACTGTCTGCTCGGGCGAGGAGGACCGGGCCGGAGCCACGTGGCTGCCCTGCGGTCTCGTTTTGAACTCGAGTACGCTCTCAACACTCGCGCCTATGCCTTCTGGACCCAGAGGTAAGACAGCTTGAGCATCTCCTTATACAGGTGGGGATAATTTACTGCACAATGTCCGCACTCGCACTCATTCAGTCCACTACAGCTGGCCAAAGCCAATTGTGGTTAATATCTTAATTTGTTTAGGTTTCTTTCAGGAAGCTAAACTGGCCAATTGGTCAATTTCTTTTTAGTTAGCTTTCAGAGTCTCTGATTGGCACTTTGAGAGCAT
Organism: Archocentrus centrarchus; assembly: GCF_007364275.1. NCBI lineage: Eukaryota > Metazoa > Chordata > Actinopteri > Cichliformes > Cichlidae > Archocentrus > Archocentrus centrarchus. The sequence continues at coordinate 23,255,635 of NC_044349.1, read as the reverse complement.
ATCCCCTTTTTTCAATTTCAAAGAAAGTGATCTGGATCCAAACCAATATTTAAAAACAGCCAGTCACTGAACAATAAAATCTCTTGAAACCTTTCAACATGTTGTTCAGTGACTTTCAACTAGTATGATAGGGAACCAGAGACTGGCCCCTCCCTTGGCTTCCATTTTCAAGCTAAACAAGATAAACAAGTCTTTGACAGGATTTTGCCAAGTCAGGTCTTTTCAGACTAATCCCATGAACAGTATAACATAGTATAAAGAGCAAAAAAAACAAACAAAAAAAAGGCTAGGTAAACTGAAGATTTTATTTTTATTTTTACACTTTTTTAGCTGTGGGACAGGAGATGAAAATATAAGTAACATATATACAGTGCCTTAAAAACAGCCTCAAAATAAAAACTTTGCTTACAGGAAGTCTGCAAACATGTCTGGGCTTGTTCGACACGAACATGCTGAGTGAAAGCAAATCCTGTAAACACTTTCAACAGTTGTCACGCTGGTAACAAGAAGACCAATTAAGAAACTCACTTCAGTGGGGAGTTGAGTTGCTTGGATACCGAACAGGAAACAAAAGAAAGCTAATGTAATAAAACATGCCCGGCATTCTGACCGAGAAGGAAGGCCTCTGTTAGACACTTGGCCTTGAACTTGTGTACTGTGTGTGTGTGTGTGTGTGTGTGTGTGTGTGTGTGTGTGTGTGTGTGTGTGTGTGTGTGTGTGTGTGTGTGAGAAAAATGAGAGCCTGGTAACAGGCACTATGAACCCAGTAACTAGAAACGGGCTGAGTACTGACTTCCATGACTCCACAAGAATTTGGACAAAACCCTCACATACTGTAAATGTGTAATAAAAAAATGAATATCATTGAGTTTTACTGAAAAAGTTTTTCTTTTATTTTGTGAAGTGTTTTGCTATTTTGGTCAGTGGTTGCACCTGTCATCAGTTCTGTATGCTGCATTCCTGCAGAGAAAGGGAAAGCAGGTATTGGGTCTGGCATTCATATTGAATTTCTTCTGCTTGAAGCTGGCTCCATCTCATCTGGCTTTCTCCGTGTAAATGCAGCAGTACATATTCCTGAACTGCAGTATTGTTTTGCGGTAGATTAATGAATGAAAGCTGAGGCTATTCATTTTCATTTTCAGCGAGCGGCGCCGAGCATCTGGAGGTCTTTCACTGGAGGAGCTGAGAAGGAGCATGCAGTTCTCTCCCATCGATCGGAATGGTTTGTGTGAATAAAACAGTCGATGATGAGTATGATAGCAGAAATGATTTTTGAAAGCAGATCTCCTGCAGTTAAAACTTTTGTAATTTGGTTTGTCATTATTCTAAATGTGAATATGGCTGAATTTTCAACCAATTTTCAAGGAAAGTGGTTTGATATAGTCACTGGCCACTTCATTAGGTATACCTGTTCAGTTGTTTGTTAACGCAAACCTCTAATCAACCAATCATATACATTTAGGCATGTAGACATGGTCAAGAGCACCTGTTGAAGTTCAAACTGAGCATCAGAATGGGCAGGAAAGGTGATTTAAGTAACTTTTAGCATGGTGTGGTTGTTGGTGCCTCATGGGCTGGTCTGAGTATTTCAGAAGCTGCTGAAAAGGAGAAAATATTCAGTGAGAGGCAGTTCTCTGGGCAAAAATGCCTTGTTGGTGCCAGAGTTCAGAGGAGAATAGCCAGACTGCTTTGAAGCTGATAGGAATGCAACAAAAACTCAAATAACCACTTGTTACAACCAAGGTAGGCAGAAGACCATCCCTGGACACACGTTGCCTGGCCTGATGAGTCTCGATTTCTGCCGCAGCATTCGGATGGTAGGGTTGGAATTTGATGTAAACGATCTGGCCTTTGAACCTGTTCAGGCTGGTGGTGGTGATGTAATGGTGTGGTGGATATTTTCCTGGCACACTTGGGGCTGCTTAGTGCCAACTGAGCATTGTTTAAATGTCACAGCCTAACTGAGTATTGTGGCTGACCATGGACATCCTTTTATGATCACAGTGTCACAGTGTACCCACTGTTGAAGTGTACCTCGCCTTGCTCTATGCCACAAAGAAGACCGTTCTAAAGGCTAAAAAAAAAGTACTAGCAAAGTGTACCTAATAAAGTGGCCAATATCCCATCAGCACCACCTGATTCATTCTTAGTCCTCCTGTGTTATCCCATTAAAAAAATAAAAAAGTCTCATTGTTCTCTTTCTCAGGGTACGTGTCTGATCCCATGAGCACCATGAGATTCCACTCCTCCCTCAGCAGCAGCGGGAGCTTCGAGGAAAATAACTGAACCTTCTCTCAGCTCCAAATTCTGGTATTATGGCCTTATTAATACAGATAGTCGTGCATTTTGTGAAATTATTTATATAATACTTAGTAAATCAGTAGAAGTAACACATGATGCTACCTGAGGTAACTCACACAGTATGTGCATGATCTGTTTGTGAATTGTAACTTAGTTTCCAGTAGTTACCTTGAGTTTATTTTATAAATACACATGTAAAACTATGTTTTTCTTGATTCTTGTACATGCGTTTGAAAATTGTTTTTGACAATAAATTTCCATCTTTTGTCAAGAAAAAAGTGCAGAACATCACTGTCTGATTGTTTTTATTATAAGCTGGAAAAATCACAGAAGCCTTCAGTTTACTGACAGATATCAAATGAAACGATGAAGCCTCACAAACCCAAACTAGTCAAATTGTTGTTCTAGTATAGTGCTGTTATAGTAAAGTCAATGAACAAGTGTGTGACGTTTGATGGGTCTAGCTTGAACAGCGTGCATCTATGGTGTGAATCTGAACATCCTAGGTGAGACTGTTCTCAAGTTATCTCGTTCACAAGAGTTTCAGAAACCCTGACCTCTGACCTTTACCTACAGGTCAAGGTTGCTGAGATTTGAACTTGAAGACTGCGCTTTCCGTTCTTGTTGTTCTACTGTATATTTTGCTAGCTACTGTTGATTGATGATGTCCTAAACAGTTTCGATCACAGACGTCTGTTAAAGCTGAAGCACTCGCATCCAGTCAGTGGAAATGTAAAGAGTAGGTGGTGCAAGCTAAAGATGCGGGAGTCCAGCATCTATGAATAATTCAATCATGTGAGTGTGAGTACACGAGTATCTGTTTACAGGTAATAGGTGAGAGCAGCTGTACATGATACCTCATATCAACTAAGACCTCTTTGTGACCAACAAAAGGAAGAGATGATCTATTGTAAACATGTCACGCAGCAGTCAAAACTCATTATGTAGATTCCTTATGGTGACAGACGATGACGATGATTCGTGAAGCTGCTGTAATTCAAATGGAGAAACTACAACGCTGGAGGGCGTTTGCAAAAAAAAACTGACGAGCACGTTGCATTTCACTTTGAAGCCACCTGATTGTGCATCTAGACTACAATTCATTTGTACAACTTGACTTTATGTATAGTTTTCTCAAATTCAAAATGCAAAAGGAAATAAAGCTTCACTTTACCTTATTGTCACTATGACCTGAGCAGCTCTAATGTCCGCTCTCAGCCCTCGCAGCAGTCAGTAAAGGATATGAACTGTGAGCTAACAATGTTTCATCCACTGAAAAGGTGCTCAGCTGGTCTTTACTGAGTGTGTGTTTGATGTCTTCTATCAGCTGCAGCTCTTTTCTGTCACTGTCGACTCCCTCGTTACGAAGCTCCTCTTGACTTCCATCGTCAGACTTAGATGTTGTAAGATCAGTGGTTTCTGTAACTTCTCGGTCTTGCTTATCTGCTTTTCCCCATGTTTCGTTGATATCTTCAGTTCCAAGTGGGCTCGTGGACTGATGACCCTCTTCAGTTTGTGGTTGTTTTACATTCAAGTCAGTATCAGTAGTTTTCTCATCAGTTTGGTTTTTAGAAACACTCTCAGGCTTCCCAGCGGCCAAATGATGACTACCTGAAATGCTTTCCACTTCAGTTTCCTCATTAATTCCTTGTTTTGCACTTTTTTGATCATTACACTCTTGAGGAGATCCCACGTCTCCTTTGCTTCCTTTGCGCTCTTCCGACCTCATCTCCTGCGAGGCTGCAGACTCCTCACTTTGTTCAGTTCCTGCTTTTGGTATTAAGCCTTTCATGTCAGTCTTCTCCTCCACTTGTGGTACATTTTCAATGTCTGTGTGCGCTTTCTCTTCATCGTCAGACATCCTCACCATCTTAAGTGGACTCTCTGATCTTGGCAGCTCTGTAGACTTTGTCTCCTCTTTATTTGAGTTGGATGCTGGAGTCTCTGCTACTTCCTCCCTCAGATCTTCCAGAGGTTCAACAAACGTCTCAAAAAACTTTGACGACTGGTGCTTGTTTACCCAGTTAGTGACTAAATCTGTGTTGTCTTCTGTTCCTAAGGTCTCTGGATTTCCTTGACCTGCTGCAGCACTCTGTTCTGTGTTATCAGCCTCATCGTTTTGAGCTTGAGGTTTGAGAAGCACACTTGCTCCTTCCTCCGAGGTCTTGCTCGCGTCTTCTGCGTCTACTCCGTTTTCTCCATCGGTAGCAGGGAGGTCAACACCAACTGCATTTTCAGTGTGCGGGTGTATGTCAGACATTGCATCCTTATTCTCTTCATCTAATTTGGATGCCGTATCACTTAATTCGACAGCAACTGGTGCTGAAGATTGTTCCTGATCCCCTGAGGCAACAACTGTGACCTCATCCATGTTACCCTCAATGCTACTCTCCTTTTTGATGAAATATGGCTCTTTGTTTTCATTACCACAGTCAGATTTGTTGCCATTTTGATCTTCTTCTGTTTCCTCACTTTCATCTAATTTAGGCTCCTCTTTTATTTCTGCACCAGCTGTCTCTGGCTGTGAGTTGCTTGGAGATGATTCATCATTTTTTTCCACGCTGTCACCCCCCTCCTTAGCATCACGTTCCACCTCATCAGCGCCGGGAGCCTGATCAGCCTCGTCATCCTCATGCTTTTTAGCACTTTCTTCAGACTCCATTGTTAATTCTTTTATGTCTGCGCTCTCATCTTCAGCAGGCCTGTCTGATTTGCTTCCTTCTTCACCGTGTTCTGTTGTTTTCAAGTCATTTTCATCTTTTGGCTGAGCCTCTCCCTCATCGTCATGAGTTTTGCTCTCAGCTCCTGTAGAAACCTCCCCATTTTCAGCATCAGTTTCTCCCTTTTCACTGGTGTTACTGGCTCTTCCGGCTTCTTGCTCAACGCTCTCAAATTCTGGCGTGTCTTCAGTGAATTTAGTCCCATCTGCTGTTTCATTTACACCAACATCTGCACTTTTCTCACTTTCTTCTGCGGTCGCAGATATTCCTTCTCCTGGAGGGTTTTCATTTGTGTCTTTTTCCTTGTCATCCTCTTCATCATTTTTGATCTCTTTATCCTCACTTTTCTCAGCTTTGTTTTCATTCTCACTCTCTGATTTTTCAGCTTCATGATTGTGTTCTTGAACAGCTGTTTTAGTCTCAGTTTCAGCCCCACCCTCATTTTTATCAGCTTCCCTTGCTTCAAGATCTTCCTGTTCATTCTCAACACATTCACTAGTCTCATCATTTTCTGTCTTTTCTGACTCTTCAACTTTCTCTTCATCTGAGACTTTGTCATCCTCACCCAGGATCTTCACAGTTTCTTCTTCATTTTCCTTTGTTTTGGTGGCATTATCAGCGCTTTCTGCAGTGTTTTCCTGTATGTCTGGTGTTACTGGCTCTTCATCTTTTTCATCATTTTCTCTTTTCTCAGTACTTTCATCTTCTTCTATTTCATCAGAGGATGCACGAGTTTGTTTCTCCTTCTCTTCTTCTCCATCCTCTTCAGATTTCTGTTTGTCTTCCTTTTCCTCTGTTTCCATCCCCTCCTCACCCTGCTCACACTGTTCTTCCTGACTATCATCCTTACTAGTCTCTTTTCCTGATACTTGTTCTTCTTTAATGTCATCTTTACTGCTTTCATCCTTTGTATTTTCCTCACTTGTATCTGCAACCTTTTCAACTGTGGTTTCTCCACTCCCATTTGGCGAGCTGCTTGAGTTTTCGGCAGTGACTTCGGTTTCTGATGCTGCAGCTCCGTCCTCGCTGTCTGCCGGCTCCCTTTTTTCTGCATCAGTTACAGGTGCCTCTTCATAGCTGAGGGCCTCTCGCTCCTCTGAGGGTTCTGCTTTTATCTCTATTGTTTCTCTTGCTGTCATTGTCTCCTCCCCTGCATTATCAGGCACTGCTGTCTCATCGGTCCTTTCGTCCGGCTCTGATACTGATGACTCATCCTCCTCTCTGCTCTTTGCCCCTTGCCCTGCCTCATCACACTGAACGTCAGTCTCCACAGCAGTTTTCTCCTCCTTTTCTTCATCTTTCTCTACAGTCTCAGCATCAATAGTTTCAGCTGGGATTTCTTCAACAGGTTCAGTTCTCTTGTCATCTTGTGCCACATTTTCTTCTTTTAAAAGATGCAAAGCTTCACCTGTTTCCTCTGATTTATCTTTGTCTGCTGTGGCTTCGTCTTCCTCAGCCTTCTCATCTTCGGTACCATCCCGGTTCTCATGAGGCTCCTGCTCATTATCGCTTTGTTCTTTTGTTTCAGGTGAATCTTCCTGTTCCTGTGCCACCACCACTTCACCCGTATCACTTTCTTCACATTTTGTCTCTTCTGCAATGGTTTCCTGTTGTTCTGTAATTGTAACAAGCTCGTCTGGAGCTACAGCTGCAAAATACAAAATGGACTTGTAAAATACAAGAATTGTCTTGTGCAGTTTATGAATTTGTTATAATAAAAGTAAAATCTGATACCTTTGTTGTCTTGTTGAGGGCCTTTATGTGTGGTCTCCTCCTCTTCCTCTGTACTGGTGTCACTCAGTTCAGGCTCAGAGCTGCACTGGGCTTCCTTCAGTATGGCTTCAGCCAGTTTCTCCTGCACAGATTTGGCTTGAGACAAAAGGAACAGGACACTTGTGATCACCCTTCTCTGGGACATGTTAATGCTTCAATATTAACTTACCTTTGATAACGAGGGCTGCATCGCTTTTTGCAGGTTAATGGATAGGAATGAAAGATTTATTGATCTGCTTGTTTAAGCAAAAAAAAAAAAAAGTTCCTGTTCATTGTTCAGATGCATCATAGCAATGGGACTGGACAGAGAGCCCACTCCTCCACTAAAGATGATCGAGGAGGATGTAAGAAGGGAGGAATCCATCAAGTGTCGCAGTGAAGCATGGCGTCCAGAAGTTAAATGAGTAAGACATTTAAGGACCAGACAAATATTTCTTTAATCTTTCCAGGTGCAAACACAAAACGAAGCTAAGTGAGTGTTTCTGTTTCATGTCAACTGCTTCAACTGCAGCTGTTATATAGAAAAACCTTCCTAAAATTGCTGGTATCAAGAAATGCAACAGCCACCAAATTAATTACTAAAAAAAGACAATTAGTAACATAAACCACCGCCCTCAAAACAGTTGCATTAGAAACGTGTTTGACATGCATTTTTGTGCATCCCTCATATGAAAAAAAAACTGACCAAGAATTATAGTTTTAGTAAAGATATAGATGTACGCATATATGTTAAATATTTAGAGGTGAAGAAAAAATGGTGAAAGAAATCAAAATCTTTCTTGTCATGCAAAAGTAGATTTCTTTTGATATGCAAATGAATAAACGTGCAGCAGCTCGTCACAGAAGCATATTTTGAGCTTTTGAGTATGCAAATATTACTTTTTCTTCACTGCCGCTTACTTCTTCTTCTCTGATTGCAATTTCACCCCGATGTTGCTTGCCTTTGTTTACTTAACGATATATTTACACGTTATTTTTAAAAACCCTAATCAAGAAGATTGAATGAAGACTAAACATTAAAGTGTGTAAAAACACATTTTTAAAAGTTTTTTTTTAAGTTTTTTTTGCAATAAAAATTTTATTTCTCACAGATGTCCAAAGATCTCAACAGTAAAAGTGGATCAGACAGAAAACAAATCACTGCAACGACACACATATTTTTCCACTATTATTATTATTTTTTAAACGTTACAAGCTGACAATATTTTAGCAGTATGACAGTGACATGTATTTCTCTGTTCTATATTACAGTATTACTCAAATTATGTACAACTTACAGATAATTGCTTACATTATGACTCAGACTCACTTAAGGTGGTCTTGACCTTAGTCCAGGTTGTGTTAACAGTGGAAAAATCTCCATACAAGATGGATTTATCGACGTTTCTCACTCCACAGCTATATTTGGAGTTTTATACTCACCTCTCTCCTGTTCCTCTTCATGTTTGCTCTCCTCTATCATTTTCTCAGCATCTTTGTCATCACTCTGTCTCGTGTCGCTTCCTGAGGGGACGCTGGTGTCAGAGATTTCTATTTCTGTGCTGTCCCCTGCACTGTCCATGTGCGAGTCTTTGGCCACAGAAGACTCAGCTTCTGTGGCAGCAGCTTCTTCTGGATTTGGTTCATCTTTTTCCATTGGCTGAGCGACAGTTTCCTCTTGACCGTCCTCTCTTGGTTGCTCTGCCTTCTGGTCCTCTTTGCTGTCTTTTGTGTCTTCAGCATCACTCTCGTCCTGCTCGCTGCCCGAGGAGCTGGAGCCTGAATGAGATCTCGTGTCGTCTGTGAACAGGAATAATACATGTAAACATTTCACAAGATGGTTTTTGTTGCCTACAGTAAAAACACTTTACTTAAGCTCCTTTTGTTCCTTAATTGTCCTTAAGATTTTAAATATTCACACATTTTACTGGGATTGTTGCTTTATGTGGTCAACTAAGACAATTCACCCACCATCCTTCTCATCATTTTCAGTGTCAGAGGCGTCCTTCTCTTTAACCTGGCTTTCCATTTCGCTGGATGGAGATGGAGATTTCTCTTCTTTTTCCTCCTCTGCAGGTTTCTCTTCATCTGCTTCAAAGTCTTCTTCATAATCTGAAGCAGAAAAACACAGAAGATCCTTTAATAGGCATGTAAATCTTTAGTTTGAGCTCAAATGCTCCAGTTATTATACCATCTCTGTCTTTGTCCTCCTCAGGTGCTGTTTCTTCTTTGACTGGAGTCTCCTGTGGCTGACTGGTTTCACACTCTGAGTGGGAGCCAACATCCTCCCCGGTCCTCTCCGTCTCCATTTCAGGTGCATTTTTTGGGCTGCTGACTGATTCCTCTCTCCTTGTATCCTCCTTGACCCTCTTTGGTGGAGGAGTGGGCTTTTTGTCCAGTCCCATTGCTATGATGCATCTGAATAATGAACAAGAACTCTTTTTAAAAAGTAACTTTTGCTTGGTTAAATAAAGATATCAATACATCTCTCATTCCTGTCCACACCGTGGTGGTGACGTTAAAGTAATCTATCTATGGTGTAGTTCATTTTAAGCCTAATGTCACTTCAAAAATCATCAGTTTGAAAGGATTAGCTTGCTGAACAAACTGTGTGAGTATTATAAAATTTCTTTCTTTCCACAGAGTTTATTTTCTAGATTTATCCAAAATCCTATTGGCAGAATAACCAGGGTGACGCTAACTTCTGAGTTGGCCTGTAAAAAAAGGTCATCCCTGGGACACTTGTTTTATATTAAACAGATTTAGAGTTAAGGCTCATCTTTAAAGCTGTATATCTTACTTGTAACAGGGAGCGGCCCCCTCTACGCTGGAGAAGCCAAAGTGCCCGTGCTTGCCGCCGAGTCGGGAGCCTTTCCTGTGTTTGAACTCACAGCACGAGCTCAGCCGCTCCACCTGCAGCCCATTCAGGAAGAAGGTCAAGCTAAACGGGAACCCTCTGTGTCGCCTGGAGATAAACTGGAAGGTTTCTGAGAGAGAGATTGAGCATGATGAGACCCCCAAAAAAGCCATCCTAAATGTTTTGAGGTATCTATCTATCTATGAACAATACAACATGGTTTCACACACTGACCCCCCTCATGAAGTTTTCCCTTGTACACACACAGGTTCTCTCCTCCACAGTGCTGCTGAAACACCTTGACCTCGTCCCTCATGTCAGTCAGGTCACTGGAGAGACGCACCGTTTTGCCAAAGTACACCATGTTCACACACACTCTGCTCTGGTGAACAGAGCTCCTCAGCACTGGAGTGTCCTGGATGGAAAAAGTGGCAAGTTGGGGCCAGTTTATGAATTTATAGTAGTTTGGAAATACTTTAAGTTGTGATTCCAAATTTGATGTTAGTGATACATAGAGGTGGATGATATCTAGAGGTGGGTAAAATGTACTACTTCTATATGAGTCAAACAATTATCTAAATAAATTAAGGGTGAATGGGCATTAATACTATTAATTTGACACTTAAGTTCGATTTTTGGATTGTTTTTAGCAGATGTTTAGAAATGCTTTGTGTAGTTCTGTATTTGCTTTTTGGTATTTTCAAACACACACACACACACACACACACACACACACACACACACACACACACACACACACACACACACACACACACACACACACACACACACACACAGGAAATGCTATTTGTTGTTCCTGATTAATCCAAAGGAGCTGCAGCTTCATGTTTGTTGTGGAAACGTTTGTTGCCAAGGAAATCACAAGGAGAGATAAAGACCTGCTGTAACATCACATCAGCTCCACTGGAGGCGGTGGTCGGGTGCAGTCTGCGGCCTCTGACAGTACTGCTGGGAGTGACCTTTAACCCTCTCTCTTTCCTTTTCGTAGCTGGAGGCACTGGAGTGACAAAGTTGTTGATAACTGGGAGGCAATAGGGCGAGATGCCATGGGAGGGCTCCACCGGGGTCAAACGTCTCCGAGGCTCTTTTTCCATCTGGTAGAAAGGTTAATGAAGTCTGTGTATTGGCTCTATGAACAGCTACTTTTTGTTTTTTTCACTCTTAAATCTAGTGTTATGAATATTTAAAACTGTGGCTGTCTTATGTGAAAATACTGAGGTTCAGCATAGTTGATTTCTCTCAGTGCATAAGTATTATACAGAAAAGCATATTTAGTGCTGTCTACAGCTACATTTCTACATCTCTAAAAGGTAGTTTTATGACCAATAATACACTATAATTACTACGTTATATCACTTTAAAAATCTAATTTGTCTCCACAGAAAAACCTGTGACACAGCTTGTACATGTGGGTATCTTGAGTCTCAGACTCACAGTGCAGTTGAACGGCACGTCATTCTCGTGAGAGGATTCGAGGGGTCTGTAAGGGGAGCTGCGTCTGAGCGAAGCCGTGGTGCTGTTACTGTGGATTGGCTTCAAGCGCACCGGCCTCTGCATCTTCCCAGGGGCCGTGTTGGGTCGAGATGAGCTCGGCTAAAAACCATGTTACAGGCATACAGTAAGCACTCTGCTAATTACGTGAATGATACAGCTATACTCTTTGCATTGCCCTTGAACCATCATCATTGTGATTTCCTTTAATAAATAATGACAATCATGGAGCTGTGTTTCCACCTGCTCATCACGCTGGTGTTTTCTAACTGTGGGTTGTGTTATGTGAACTAGAGCTTATTTATTATTACGTTTTTCTTTCGCATTACTTTCCCTTAATAAAATAAAATCATGAGAAATCAGGATGACAACAGATGCATGCGAAGTGCACATTAGTTGTCTTCTAATCGTCACATTTCCCAGAAAATACACATTAATGTATTTCAAGCAAGGCTCAACCCGCTTTAGTGTGAGATGTTTGTCGAGATAGGGGGAGTGATTGCAGCAGAGTGCTCACAGAGATCAAAGACAGGATTACTGGCTCTATTTATTCTGGCATCGAGGTCTGCGACTTTTTATGTTTTAAAGATAACGCACAGCTAATCCCACCACTTCACTCAGAGCGCTCTCGTCTGCACACAAAGCAAACAGCTGAAGCTGCAGCTCTTCATACTAAAGTGGCAATGTCACTTTAAACACGGCAGCTATCAGGATGCACAGGTTACAACATACATTATAGTAATTTATCACTTAGGCATCACTCCTTGGCTGCAGGTCAAACTATCCATATGTTTACTCAATTAACCTGAGTAATGCTGCAAAGATGCAATTCTTTCTGTTTTTCTACAAGGTAGTAATCCAAAAGCTATGAAAAAAGAGAAAATGCACAAACTGCCTGAATGCAAGTGCAATGTAATAATCAGTTATAAATTTTGGCAAGTGCAAAACGTTTGCTTTCTTCCTAAGAAATATCTAGTCCTTATCAGGTCTTAAAATGAGGTGAATACATAATACAGATGGACAACAACACGTCATATTACACCGTATCCTTATTTATTTAACAAAAACTACGTTTTGTGTGTTAAAAAAAAAAAAAAAGGCACACCCCATGATTCAATATCTTGTTGAATCACCTTTAGCAGCAATAACTTGAAGTTTGTTTTGTGACTTTGTAAGTCTGTCACATCGCTGAAGATTATTTTTTGCCCACTCTTCTTTACAGCGTTGCTTCAGTTCATTGAAGGTTGCAGGCATTTACTTATGCACAGATCTCTGTCCCATCACAGCATCTGGAGATGCTTTATTATTTTCTTTCCAGCCACTCTGTTGCAGATTTGCTGTTCTTGGGATCATTGTCCTGCTGCATGAGCACGCAGCTTTAGTTGTCAGACAGATGGCCTCACATTTACTCCTTTGGTGTACAGAGGAGTTCATGGTTGACTCAATGACTGCAAGGTATGAAGCGTTTGTGCTGGTGTGCTGTGCTGGGTTTTCACCAAACATGGTGCTGTACACAATGGACAAACATCTCCACTTTGGTCTCATCTGACAATTTTTCTACAGGTCATGTGGCTTGTTTTAGATGCAGCTTTGCAAACCTAAGCCATGCTGCCATGTTCCAGGTCCTGGGAAGATTGGCAGCTGTGTTGAATGGTTTCCACTTGTGAATAATCTTTCTCACTCTAGAATGATGAGATTGGTTGAAAATGGCCTTAAAATCCTTCATAGATTGATGGGCAGCACCGATTGCTTGTCTAAGATCACTGCTGATGTCTTTCCTCCTCTGCATTGTGTCAACACACACCTGAACGCTCTAGAAGAAAAAACTGCCAAAACTTCTGCTTTTATAGAGGCGCTCACACTTGCTAATGATCAGTTAATTGCATGTGAATAACGGCACTTGGCTGCTCCTTTCCCTCTTAATACCTGTGGGATCAGTAAAGGTGTACCAAATTTTTTCACACACTGCTTCTGCATTTTGGCTTCATTTCTGTTAAATAAATAATGACACTGTATAAAATGTGATGTGTTGTTGTTCATCTGAGGTTGCACTTACATAACTGGAAAGAACCAGATATGTTTTATGTATGTAAAATCTTACATACATGGTAAGAGAATGTACTTTCTTTATCACATGACTGTGTATATTATATTATCTATGCATGCGTGCCTAAACATGTCTATTATAAGATCAGTACTTAAGCCTGGGAACAGATGTCTCAAGTGTACCAGATTTATTACTCTAAGTTTTTTTTTTTTTTTCTTTTTTTTAACCACAGCAGTGAGCCCGGTTTGGTCCAAAGATAGGCTATTTTCCCAGGATTCAGTGTACACTACAGGTTATCCTGGCCAACAAATTAATCCAGCACATAAATCAAATAAACAAACACATAAACAAAAAAACCCCACAACTTGTTCATTTCACATATCTGTTTTTGTGTGGATTATAAAACATAACTTAATAAACACCCAATATCTCACATGTCAGCTCTGTGTTTGTTTTTAAGGTGATAAATAAATGAATCTTTTCTCTCCAATCACACTGATCAGCCTGAGGTGGATTCTTTAACAAAAGGTCATTGCTTTGAACTCACACATAATTCTCTGAAACCAGCGGTGTAATTTTTAACTTTGTTGTGGCATATAAAAACACCAGTCTAGTTGGTGTGATTAATAAAATGTTTTAAAAGGTCACACTTTAAACAATAAACACTCAAATCAGTGGATTTATGTAAACATCCTGGTGCTTTCACGTACCGACTCAGAGGACTCAGAGTGTTCCCCCTCTGGCCCAGAGTGCTGTTTCCAGATGCCCCTGGCACCTGTAGGTGGGCGTGGAGACAGGATGTGGACAAAGCCTTCCTCATACCTTTTAGAGCGCTCCACCTGCCAAACAACACCATTACTTATTATACAGTATGTGGCGTTATATGAGACAAATATAAATTCATTATTTTTTTGTAAAAAAATAAAAGGGTTAGATGACTCATACAGATGTGATCTTCTGTTGAGACACTGAAAATAAATTATATCTGCAAATTAGCACTTGTGATTAATTGTTGCTTTTTTCCTATAATTTAAGAGTCATTAGTTTACAAAATGGGGCAGCAAAGCATTGTTTTATGTAAATGATGTACCTTGATCTTACGCACTCTTTCCCTCCTTGCAAACTCCTCCAGTTTCCTTTTGATCTCTATTTGGTGGAGACGCTGTGTAGACAGGAAACAAGGCAAATTATCAGCATCTGTTACATAAGGAAAAGCACGGATTCAATGACAGTGTTTTTTTCTTTTAATTTTATCGCCCACCTCCATCTCCAGCACCTTGTGGAAAATAGCCTGAGCCAGACATTCTCGAACATGTCTCTGGTGGGCTCTCTGGATCAGCTTATGTCTGTACTCCTTGTCCGGAACAATGCGCCCACTCCTGGTGATCTAATGTCAACAGGAGTATCAGCAACTTTCAATCAATCAATCAGTCAATCAGTAAATCAATGTTTTTAACTGGATTCCATAATTTAAACATACCAGTCCTGCTCTCTGCAGGTGTCGCCTGATGCGAGTGTTGCTAAAGTATCCAGCGAGATGTTTGTCTGTGAGGCTGTTGTAGGCCGAAATAAGTCTGCAGACACAAAACCAAAAACACGCAGGAGACACACATATTTAATCCTAGTCACCACTAAACACAGCCTCACTTCAGGAGAGGAGGAATGTGCAGGCTTTAAACTATGTGTTGATTAAAGCTATCGGAGAAGCGGAGTCCTAATCAAATGCTTTACTGGGGAACAGCACCGTGTTTGTTTGTTGCCAGTTGTTCTCTTGTCCTCATTAACGAGACATCAGCTCGTCCCCAGACCGGCCTGTCTGAAAGCAGGATTTTTTTTTCCAATACAGATTTGATTTCCACCAGCATTTGTGTAGAACACAACAGGATCTTACAACTATAGAGTCTGTTACAGGTGTCTGATTACCCACAGGAATTAGAGGGGATGACACACTTAACCCGGGCTGCCTCCTCTTTGTGCGCCAGGCTTGTTTGTTTCAGGTGCTCCAGATCGCAAGCACTGAACCTAAAACTGTCATTTTAGACATGACTTTCTCCGAGCAGGAGAGGTGTTGTGGAGAAACACGGCTCAGAAATATCCGGTGCCAAAGCAGTTAAGAGGCATCCTTCTTTTCATGACAGAACTTGTTGTCTCATTTGTGTTTACAGTCTAGCACGTTTTTTTTAAATTAGTTTTTATTATGGTATCGTGGTATATTTGCTTATACGAGTATGGGGAAAAAAATGCAACTGGATGGATAATCTCACCTGTGTGTGTGTGTGTGTGTATCTCTATTCCTCCTCAACTGCATGCAAGACTTGACATATCATGAAAACAACGTTTGCTGGAATATTTTGCAGGGATAGTGTTACAAATACAAAAGATAACTGTGTGAGACCGTGTGCCGTGCAGGTGTGATATTTTCTGAGACGGTTAAAATCTAGTGCTGTTGCAACACTACTTTTTGGGAGGGTGCATATTAGTAAACTGGCCTAAAAGCAGCAAAACTAAAACACCTGCATTCAAAAAGTTACTTGAATGCCAAAATAATAGCAACAAAATACAAGCCAAGTAATCACTCTGCAGCAGGACCTCTGTCATTATTGGATCAATGCTGCATGATTGTACCACGGAATCGGTTTGTTTCTTGTTGCAGTTTAGTGAAGTGTTTACTATTTTCCAGCTCATTTGAATTTTTATTTCCTTAAGTTACAGTTTGATAGTTACATCCAGAGCTATACAGCATGTTAAAGACACTGCGAGTGCTTCCTTCTGAAATGTGGTGCATTAGAGATCTGAAGTAGCATTAAACAGAAAATGGTGAAGTACCTCAAATCTGAACTTAAGCACAGTAGATGGTTATGGGTACTTGCAAGACACCGTTACTTCAAATTCTTTCTGTTTGGCGTCACTCGTTATTCATAATAAAGCCCAATGTTTTTGCAAAGCTGTCTATAAAGTTTTCTTTGAATTATTTATGGGTTTGAGTGGACCCATTTGAAGAGGCAGGTTAAAGAAGCACTCAAAGTGATAAAACGTGCCTCACCGGTGACTGTATTGGCACACACTGTGGGAGTCTCATCCACCGAGAAGCACTTTTAAACTGTTATTATTATTATTAGCCTTTCTTAGCAGGATTAGCATAGTTTAATTGCTGGATATTTAAAAATATTATTATTGATAATTTTCCAGCTTTTCTAGCTGCTGAAAAATATGAAAAGAAATGGATGGAGTTCATCTAACACAAGGCCTCCGAAGGGGGTAAAGTTATACAGACTGAACCAGGCGGCTCTGTCCACGTTGAATAAAAACATATTCAGTTGCTCTTACCCTGCGCTGAAGTGACTCATGGCTTTCAGCCCGCGCTCTCCTGAAAATTCCCTCCAGCGTTTGAGGTGTGAAGGGAGGCGGACTCTGCTCGGTGCTCGTTGGGAGACGTTCAGGTTAGCGTCATGTCAGATTAGTCAGAGACGTTGTTATAAAGTGAGGCAGGTAAATTTTGAGCTGAGCCGGACTGAAGGTGCACTTCTCCCACAGCGGAACTGATGACAGTCGCCGGTTGCCATGGGAAATCACGTGACGAGTCTGCCAACAAGGCTGGTTTCCACTTACAGAGTCCCACTGACAGCTCAGCACGCATACAGAGCCACGCACGCATCCATCCTAAACTAATTATTTTAAACACATATTACAATGTGTCCATTTACAATTAAGAGCAGGAACTATGTTTTTTTTTTAACTGTTAACTTTCTCAATCATTTGATTTCTATTGTAACTTGAGGTCATGACAGAGCACTCACATATCACTCCACTACAAAATCAAAAATATTACAAAGGTTCTGCATTCAAAATCGTGTCTAAGATATACAGTACAGTTGTAGGTGACATATAAAGCAGTATAAAATGGACATAAATATACTTTTGTAAGGTAAAGATTTAATTACTTAAAAGCAAGACTTGAGTATGCACTAAGTACGAGTTTTACTTGTTTTTAATCTTTTAATCTGCTGTCTATGCACTTTGTACTACTTTACTGTGTTGTGTGAAGCCGTTTTTCAGTTTCTCTGTTCTGTGTTCATCTGAACTTGTATTTATCTAATTTTAAGACCTGGTAAAGACCAGATCATTTTTTATGATGTCCTGATACCTGAAACCTTAGATCTGAAAGACAACGTGTACTTTTATCATAAAAGGGATATTGTAATTTTTCAATAAGTTTATTAAAGGTAATTAAGTACTCATAATGATTCAAAATAAACTTTTGCCCATCACATTACACAATGTTAAAAATAAAACTTAAATAATGCCTCAATTTATCTATAAGACAACTATGTTTTCTTGACTTGATGGAAAAATAAAAGTGATAAATGTGCAGTTTAAAACTTATGACAAGTTATGTAGAGCTACTTAGAAGTCTGTGAAGCCGCTAGAATTTTTTTATCTTTCTGCATAAATGCTTTTGACATTCACATGTGTAATATTAGATCATTTTATTCAATAAAAGCAACTCTAAAATTTTTTGTCTGATTTTTTTAATGTTAGGATGTATAAAAATCCCGCAGCTCATAATCACAGATATGATTTAATATATTTAAATTGACGTTGTGATGCTATCAGCAACCATAGACAGTGTTCCAGGAACCTACAATGCCACGTGCAGTCCTGCAGGTGTAAAAGAATAAAATATGCTTCTGCAAAGTTATTCTTTGCATTCGCTGACTAGAAGCTACAGTGACATAAAAATCACTGCTCTTTCCTTCATGACTGATTTTTATTGATGGCTGATGATGTGAGCTATGGTCTGCCCTGAAAAATCACTGATTCAGTGGCAAAACCATCAATTCCCACCTCCATAAATAAATTTGCAGTGGAACTGGACGACTTCAGGTCCTCTGTGGCCCTCTTGTGGAAATGTGAACAACTATTATAATGATCTTTTAAAAAAAAAAAAAAAATATGTGTGTGTGTATATATCCTTTTTGGCATAATGTAGTATAATTTTTATGTGGTTTATTAGCATGTTTCAAGCTTTCAACGCAATCATCCCAGATATTCTCACCACCAAACTGCACAGGTTTCTTGGTGTCCTCATCTCTGCTGATCTCTGTTACGCTGGATCTCATCTGTTATCAAGAAGGTTCAGCAGCGACTTTACTTCCTGAGGGTCCTCGGGAAGAACAACCTGGACTCAAACCTGCTGCTGACCTTTTACCGCTCATCCATTGAGAGCCTGCTGACCTACTGTATCACAGTATGGTACGGCAGCTGCACTGAGGCAGACAGGGTGAGGCCTCAGAGGGTGGTCAAGACAGCACAAAGAATCGTTGGCTGCCCTCTCCCCTCCCTGATGGACATCTACACCTCCCGCTGCCTCAGCAGAGCCAAAAACATCATCAAGGACAGCTCACACCCTGGCTGAACTGTTTGACTTGCTGCCCTCTGGCTGGCGCTACAGGTGCATCAAAGCCAGAACAAACAGACTCAAAAACAGTTTCTTCACCAGAGCGATCACCACCCTGAACTCACACAACTCATCTGTTTGCAATATTATATTATTCATACTGAACAATATATATATCACTTCTATATTGCGTAATATCCAATATTCATTCACCAAGTGCAATACTCACCATCTTCATGTTATGTGTATATACTTTCATCAATCCATCCATCCATTCTCTTCTGCTTATCCTGTTCAGGGTCGCGAGGGGGATGGAGCCTATCCCAGCTGACATAGGGTGAGAGGCGGGTACACCCTGTACAGGTCGCCAGCCTGTCGCAGGGCCAACACAGAGAGACAGACAACCTTTCACACTCACATTCATACCTATGGACAATTTAGAGTAGCCAATTAACCTAACCCCCAGTAAGTGCATGTCTTTGGATGGGAGGAAACCAGAGTACCCGGAGGAAACCCACGCAGACACGGGGAGAACATGCAAACTCCACACAGAGAGAGGGAGAGGCCTGGGCCAAGGTGGAATCAAATGTATATACTTATTTTACTTATTTTATTTTATTTTATTTTATTTACAATTTATATATTTTTATACATTCTTTCTATTTTATTTTCTGTATATTTTTTTATACATTCTTTTTATGCATTGTTTTATTTTCTGTATCTTTTTAGAAGTTCTATTTTATATTTATAGGAAGTGTGACTTTCTACTGCATGGCACCGAACAGAAGTGGCCCTCCAACCTCATTGTACATCCTGTATAATGACAATAAAGACATTCTATTCTATTCAGAAGGCATCTCTTAATTAAACTTATAAGATTACCATAAATGATATGTTTGGTGAAATGTTTATCTTCTATATTTCTGATTTATGTAAGTGTGGCATCAGTGCTTTTTGCTTCCTAACCTGCAGCATCCAACTGCCTTTATATTGTGTGGCATTAAATGTCAGGCATCACTTCGAATTCTCTGATAGAGCTCAGTTTCACAATCACTTGATGGCTCATCACTTCCAGTGTTGACCAGGGAGGGGAGCCATGCTACTATCTGGAGATGTGACACGGCTTTGAAGGATCACTGGTGAACACAAAAGAAGAGTATTCTTATTATTCTGTTATTCTTTTGCCTGTATCTGCTCTACCCTGTTCAAATATCCAACAGGAGATAGAGACGTGCAGCCTGTGAGTAGGTAGGTCATGATACTGTGTGTAAACTGGCCACTGCTGGTGATTAGTGAGCAGAAACGTATTCTGAGACCATCCACAAATTTCACCATAAATCAAAGTTTGACTGCACATGAAATGTACCAAAGTCAGATCACCGGGGAGAGAGTCGGGGGCTGCATTTTATTCCCTATTCATCTCTTTCTGAAAACAAATTTTCATGTGCAAAATGTGTGTGGTGCTCGAACACATGCGGGGTCAATGCAGCTGCTGGAATGATGAGTCACTACTGGAATTATTTTTTCCTTTATCAAGAAGAAGAAGAAGATTACAATCAGTGTTGCAATTTTTAAGCTGTTCATAGCTAAGCTTTAGAAGACGGACAAAGTTTCCTATACATACGCTCACTGTACACTTTATTAGGTACAACTTGCTAATACTGGGTTGGACCTCCTGTTGCCTTCAGAACTGTCTCAATTCTTTGTGGCGTAGATTCAACTGAAAACATGTTGGAAACATTCCTCAGAGATTTTGGTCCATATCAACATGATAGCATCACGCAGCCCAAAGGTGCTCTGTTGGATTGAGATGGGGTGACTGTGGAGGCTGTTTGGTTTCAGTGAACTCATTGCCATGCTGTGTGACACTGCCTGTTATTCAGTTGGAAGCAGCCATCAGGAGATGGTCATAAAGGGATGGACATGGTCAGCAACAATACCATTACTCCACCACCAGCCTGAGCCATTGATACACGGTGGGATGGATCCGTGATTTCATGGTGTCTAAGGCAAATTCTGACACTACCAATCACATGTTGCAGCAGAAATTGAGACTCATCAGACCAGGTCCAGCCTTCTATTGTCCAATTTTGCTGAGTCTGTGTGAATTTTAATCCCAGTTTCCCATTCTTAGCTGATAGGAGTGGCACCCAGTGTGGTCTTCTGCTTCTGTAGCCCATCTGTTTGGAGGTTCAGTGTGTTGCTTGTTCAGAGATGTTCTTCTGCATACCTTGGTTGCAACTAGTGGTTTCTTAAGTTACTGTTGCCCTCCTGTCAGCTCAAAGCAGTCAGACCATTCTCCTCTGACATCTGGCATCAACAAGCCATTTTTGCCCAGAGAACTGCTGCTCACTGGATATTTTCTCTTTTTTTGGCCATTCTTTATAAACCCTGGAGATGGTCGTGTGGGAAAATCCCAGCAGATCAGCAGTTTCTGAAATACTCAGACCAGCCTGTCTGGTACCAACAACCATGCCACATTCCAGATCACTTAAATTACCTTTTTTCCCCATTCTGATGCTCAGTTTGAACTTCAGCAAATTGTCTTGACCATGCCTACATGCCTAAATGCATTGAGTTGCTGACATGTGATTGGTTGATTATACATTTGCGTCAATGAGCAACTGAACAGGCAAACCGAACAAAGTAGCCAAGTAGTGAGTGCACATATCTAGCTTTCTCTCTCATGAGATATTGTCCTTGTTAAATGTACATTTTTGCATATATACATACATACATATATACATACATAAATACATATTTTGGCGTGATATTGAAACTGATGGCATGTTCATTGTCATCAGCCATCAGAGCAGCACGAGAAGCATCCTTTGTGGAGCTTCATTAATAACCTTTCCATTTACAGATGTGCACTAAAGGTGAACAAGCCAGGCAGGTGAGTTTCCTGTTTGAACATTCATTACATTTCAAGCTGCTGGGATTGAGACGGGTATGCCTTCATGCTCAAAATAAACATAGTAATCAAGGCAGACATTTCACCAGCACTAAATACCTAATGCACAACGCAGGTCTTAAAATAACAATTAGCGTGGAAATGGAAGAGGGTGATTATAAATTCCATTCAGGAAAGGGTCTTGGCTGTAAGCTGGGAGGTAGCAGGGAGATCTCGGGGAGTCATGCGGTTCAGAAATGGGGGGGCAGCAGTTTTTGCAATCAGTGTTAAATAGAACAGTTTTGTGCCTGTGTGATTGTGAAGTGGGCCATTACTCGTTGATAAGAGCACTTTTTCCTTGTGTCGCTCTGATTGGGCTGAGCATGCTGCTCCCTCTCACATGCTGTCCCAATGCAATCAGACCCCTCTTTCACTGCACTGCCATTTTCACCGCTGTGATTTCCACCCAATCCCTCCTTCGCCCCCCCACCTAATGCAACCACCCCACCCCACCCCGCCTCCCATCCTCCAGCACCCCACCTCCCCCTTCAGATTCAATGAGTACCCATTTACAGCAAGGAGAAAAGGTCACGCCAAACTCGTTGTGTCAATTGTAAACCACCCCAATTTGGACTGATTTCAATGAAATAAAAGAGCGGTTGCAGCCCTAAAGAAAGCAAAGGTCCATGTGGAAGTAGCAAATTAGGAGAGTTTCTGAGAGACTGGTCAGGGTCAAACGCTCAGTGCTTCACTGGGCGAGACTCATCCACATTCCTTGTTCTTACTGTATTAGGGAATGTTGTGTATCCTCAGAAATTAATCTTTTATAAAATACTACAATGTAATTAAGATGTAGAGATATGTCACATGGTGTCAATTTTAAAAGAAAGAAAGAAATATGTGCAAGGCTTTGATTTTCACAACAAACATTTCTTTCAGGTTAAGTGAGGATGACATTTCTACCTGTCATGTTCCTTATTTAAGTGCTTATATTACTACACTCACTAAAAGAAGTACTTATTTTACTTATTTATTAATGTGCATTATTGCACTTTATGTTCCCCTGAATGTTCTCTGTTGCCTGGGGTATGCAAATTGACAAATATCAATCTAATCTATCTTATATATTATAGTAAACTCTGCGATTTGATGCCTTTTATTTTGTTTTACTTCTCAGAGGTTCCTCTCCTGTATGTGTACAATTACATATATTCTCTTTGTCTTTTTTTCTTTGTTCATTTTTTTAAGGTTCCAGTCTGGCCTGCTGGGTGGTTTTGCAGAATGTAAAAACTGCAAAGAAGGCGTGCATAATTTTGGACTTTTCTCGCTATTTTGTAACTTGTGTTGCAAGTCCTGTAGAAAATTAGCACATCCTCTGTGTGGGTGTCTGAATTGTTCTTTTTATCCAAGCCTGAGGTCTGAATCATCATCATTAGTTTTAATGTTTTTGTACTGACAGAGACTTTACAAATGAGCTGCCATCACCTAAAAAGTAAGGTGGTTCAGCCAGGGAGCTGTGATGGGGCATTTCTTTGATTTACAATGTTTCTTTGTGATGGCAGCAGACTGACTGATTGTGAGGAAACTGGGACATATTGTTAAAACTACACTTATTTTTTTAATCAAAAATCTTAGCCTGTTCATCTGTTTTATTAAATGTGAATGTGAAAGAATTCAAACATATTTTCACCAAAAGAAAGAGGAAAATTGGGTTATTATATTGTAATATATATATATTAGGTTTTACAGGTTTGGCCCACAAACTGGACTGTATGTGTCCCATGGACTGAAGTAAGTGTTAACCTATAACTTTGCCACTAAAGTAGAATTACATTTGACAGGTGACAAAAGTGCTAAAATGAGTTTGAACACTGTTATTATGATGAAAGCTACTTATATGTGTAATATAAATTGTACATGAATAATTATATAACCCCCATTGTTGCCAGAAACAAGCGAAAAAAAAAAAGAAAGAATAAAATCCAGTTACTTCTTGTTCTTGGTTGCAAAATGATCCAAAACTGTGAACCCACATTCTAACCCAAACATTTTTTGGGGCATCATCTAGGATGCCACTATCGCACTTATACTCCATACTGTACCACGACCGCCACCCACAGTCAGATGTAAAGCAGTGACGCAGCAGAACCAGTTTCTAAGTGTGTTGACAGATGAGAGATTGTTTTTGTCTGGTCCATATCACACAAAACATTTTAGAAGTCAGCCGTGCAATGCTGAAAATGAAAACATGCAAATGTTACACACGCAGATGTCCATCTTTCCCAACATCTGCTCATATGAGGTATTCCATGTACAGTGAAATGGAGTGAGATGTGATTATGTTCTATATTAAAATGCTGTCTTTGTCTTTTCCCACTGAACTAGAGAAACCAAAATAAATCGTCTTTCAGACTTTTTCCTACTGCGCTTAAAGACTTTTCCACTACGAAGGATTCTGTGTGGTTGTCTCACAGTCTGTTTTAACTGAAACGTCTGATTCGCAGTATGCAGTGTTTGAGTTGTGCGATCTGATAAGGAGCATTCATACCCACCAGGTGGAACAGGACACATCTCGTTGAAGGCACGCTAACTCTTTTATACCTCTGCGATGATGCGATACAGATGCAGGCTCATGCTGGTGCAGGTCAGACAGTTATCCCACCAAAACAGCTGAGGACAGAAAACATCCCTGAGCTGGTGTGTGTGTGTGTGGTGGCTGGAGTAAAAGGATGTGTGAGGTGTGGGATTGCGTGAGTGACAGGGTTGAGTGGGTGAATGAGTGAAAGTGAAAAAAAGAAAAGAAAAGAAAAAAAAAAACGAGCCAGTTACAAACTGTATGTTTTCACTCAAGTAGCTCAAGCAGTGTGTTGATAAGACTCCAGCCCTTCTAATCCCTGTGGGGTTTCTACATTTCCTCCTAAAGAGAACATATAGTATCCTCCCGTCACTGCTTAGATGGAGAGTGAAAGTTTGCATACCAACTTAAAGCAAGCGAGCTGCCTGATTTCCAGTTCTGAGCAACGCAGCATGTGCAAAAAACACTCAGAGAGCCAAATACATTTAGAGGGAATATTTTCAGTTAATGATGCTTCCTAAGTTACAAAATGAATGTTCTGCATTTTACTCTTCATTTCTTTGACAGCTGCAGGACCCACAGCTCGAGCAGGGTGAGACAATCTTTTATCTCATGAATCATCAAACTGTTGAGGAGGAGTCTGCTGATTATTATTCCTTCCCCATATTAGACTTGTGTTTAATAATGCTGATCCTGGCCATTGATGACTGGATGGGGTGAAAATAACTGGATACACTATGTTTTATGTTACAGCCTGCTTTAGTGGTCATACAATAGTAGTAACATAATTATGTAGGCAATTTACATTTCTTAAGGACGCAGTGAAAGTTGATTAGTTATAGAATTAGCTTCTCATATTTCCACCCTGACAAAAAGGTTCAAATAAAAGAAAAAAAAAACTTCACAAAAGTAAAATTTATTAGACTGTATTACTTTTATTTAAGCTGACAAAAGATTCATAAGGATTCAAACGGTAACACACAACTCAATGACTGAACCTCCAGACCAAGAGAGACTCCAGATGCCTGCGGCACACTGCATAACCACAGGGTTTAGTTGTTTGCTTCACTGTAAATTGGTTACCATCAAAATCAACTAATGTGGGTCCTGTGGTTTGAAGAGATTGTAGATTATATTATGCTTCAGTAATCTGGGAGTTCTGGCTGCATGAAAATGAAAAAGAGAGGATGAAAGGCAGCATTTTTTTTTTTTTTTAAACTTAGGGCCATTAACACAAAACCTGAGTTTCAAGACCTCCACTCACAGTGTAGCTAGATAAGTAATACTATAGCAACACTGATAAAATTAGATTTGATTTCTTATGCCCTCTAATTAATATTCAGAAAGAAAACAGTGATTACAAACATGATTGTAAACTGACAGTGACATTCAGTGAGACTGAGAAGGATTGACTGAGTCCTACATGTGTGTAAAACAAAAGGAGCCACTATGCAGAAATAACATCTTTCACAGTTTTGTATTAATATAGTATATAGTTGATATTACTGGAAATTCATTAGTTTATTGTTATTGCTACCACACTGCAGTCTTGCATGCTGCAGCTAGCTGAGGTGCTGCTGATTTGAACTTTATATTTAGGGCTACATCCACCCTGAAGGAGATCAGATTACGTCTCTTAAACCAACTGTAAAAACATGTTTTTAAAGCGTGCATGCACAGGATTTGTAGTCTGAATTTACCTTTAAGTCCGTCCTTAAGGCCAATTTGACATGAAAGCATTTGTTTTCTTTCTCTTCGCTTTTCACTTATTTATAGCTTATGTAAATTCTGCCATGTTATTGCATCAGTTTAAGCCAGAAAAATACATCATAATTACACGTGTTTTATGTAGGAGCTCACTGTGGCAAGAAGGGCTTGAACAGACCTTTCTGATAAATAGGGAAGCAGAAGTACAACCTGCTTTCAGAGAAGTATAAACTATATTAAACTTAATATAACCAGACGACGGATGTTTAAGCCATTCGTCTATCATTAAAATGAATCATATATAATAATATAACTGCAGAGACTTTTGCTCCGCTTAAAACTTGCATTAAACCGCAAAGCTTATTTCTAAGGGGAGGCGCGGCTAAGATCGAGGAGAAAGTACGAGTTATGAAACGCCCTCTGGAAACAGCTCGGGGCAGACTGACTGACACACACAGGAATCCTGGAGGAGAAGGAAAGGATAGCAGCGTGTTTTACTTTGAAAGTGGGACGGCTTTTCCAATCTGGACGCAGACATGCGCTGGAAAAGTGAAGTAAAAGTAGAGTGTTGCATTGTTAAGGAGAATGAAAACGGATCTCAGGTGTCCAGCGACGAGGTGAGTGAAAGGCAGGCAATAGAGCTTGCACTTGCGAGCAGCAGGTTGAGGTGTGAGTCAGTGTCAGAGATTAAATATTAGTAGAAATTGCTTTACCAATTAAATCAGAGTGGGCTTCAGTCTGTCATTAAAGCCGGCCTTCCACACGCTGCGGCTCAGTATTTTTACAATTTGAAGAAATGTCAAAGAAAATTACCGCGCCCTGAATTCTGCAATTAAAACTCAAGTAGTTAATGAGACCTCTTCACCTTTTGGTTGCCCCGCGTAGACGTTTGTGGCGAACTTAGCCTTTTAATTGCTGTTATTAAATAAATCAAACCCCCTTTTCCTTGAGACCTCGCGCTGCTTTTCTGATTGACACGTGAAATTGGCGTGTTGGTTGGTTTAACCGCAGCGCGCGCGCGCGAGCAGTCGCCGAATCACAAATTTAGAGCTCAAGAACATAATGGACACGGGATGAGTATTAGTTCAAGTGTTGTCTGTTTTTGTAAGTAATGACTATCCTTCTCTTTTTAAATGTCATTTTGTTTAATCGCCGGCGTTGTCATGGTGAAAAGTGAAAGGCATGATATTTATGGGAAGGAGCAGGGGGCATTTAAGGCAGCTGCGACAGTTTGACAAACCAGCATCCTCTTCTCGCCGTAGCTTCTCGTCATGTGTGAAGATTGCAAAGGAGACGAGGAGCTGCTGGGCAAATGCACTGAAGACAGGAGAGACATAATGGTAGGCGGAAAGGAAATGGAAATTTATTCTCAAAAAATGGGCACTTTTTTCAGTTTGTTTTTGTTTTTTAAGTTGTGGTTGTGGACAGAAAAAATGACAACTTTTAATAACAGTTTATTGTTCGTGGACACGCCACTAATTGATATTTAAATGGAAACTTTTTGTTTGGAATAATAATACAGGACACTTTATTCTGTCCGACTTTTCTGTTTTGTTTACGGGATTTGGACTTTTGTCTTTGTGTTGGTCAAACTGTGACCCTTATGGCCATACCTCTGCACCTTTACCTCTGCAATGTAAGGGGATTTTATGACGTGGTGTGACTTACTTCGATAATATTTACTGAACTGTTTTTGACTTCTTAGCTTTGCTTTCAGTGTTGTTGCTTATGTTTTGTTACTAATTTAACAGCTGGTCGGGGACAAGGATTCAAGTCCCTCGACTAAAACTTAGAATGAAAAAAAATAAATAAATGGCAAAATTTTAAGAGAAGGTTTCTTGCGGTTATTTTTCAGTCTAACAATCACTCTGTTTGGTGGCAGTGACACTGTGTACCAGCTCATGATGTTCTGTAGGTTAGGAGTGGATGCGTTCCTGTGCGTAATTTTCTAACTGCAGGTCTGATCTCCTCAGGGCGCACCCGTCGAAGTTTTGGATGAAGAAGCGTCGTCCCTGCAGGCAATGTCCTCTGCGCCTCTGTTGGGCAGAACTGTGTGTGCGAGCTGCAACGAGGAAATTGTTGATAAATATTTATTAAAGGTAAAACCTGTTGCTTATTTTTGTTTGTTTGTTTTTTGTTTGTTTGCGCTGGGTTTCCCCCCTACTTAACAGTGTAATATGTTTTCTTTCCCCCTTCCGTTTGGATTTAATCTGCTTTTCTTGCGGGCCTTTTTTATAATTTTTTTTTTAAATTTTTTTCTTTCTTTGCACTGATTGACTTTTGCCAATTCATCATATCTTTGCTTTAGGTTAACGACTTGTGCTGGCATGTGCGCTGTCTCTCCTGCAGCGTTTGTCAGACTTCGCTTGGCAGCCACACAAGTTGCTACATCAAAGAAAAAGAGGTTTTCTGCAAACTGGATTACTTTCGGTAAGTGCATTGATTTTTATCAGCGCCGATTAAATGATAACAGAAGTTTGGCACTCTTTTCGTTGAAGAAAATGCAGCAGGAAAAAAAAAATCGAAAATTGATTGCTTTCTCGCTAGGCTATCATTATTCTTTTATTACAACAATAATAATATAACAGGTTGTCGGACCTAAGAGTTGTTCCCGCTTTTATTTAAATAGTAATTATATACAATTAATAAATGGC
The DNA here is from genome assembly GCF_007364275.1 of Archocentrus centrarchus. Lineage (NCBI taxonomy): Eukaryota > Metazoa > Chordata > Actinopteri > Cichliformes > Cichlidae > Archocentrus > Archocentrus centrarchus. Next base: position 23,227,219 of record NC_044349.1, on the reverse strand, counting down.
CATTCCGTAACTAACTGTCACTCGATGAACTTGATCATGATAACAATAAATAAATTGACTTAGAGGACTTTTAACACTGTGCACAGCTATCTCCAGGGGAAATCTCCATATTTCATGTAACAGGGCCGATATCTAAACCAGATGTGTTCCTGCTGCTGTTTAGACTCATCGTAGGCTCGTTATGTTGTGCAAATACACACATAAAAGCAGGCTTAATAATTAAAGAAATTTCGATTAAAACTGATATCGGTCTTTAAGAACCACGAGGCTGTTTCCTTTGACCTGCACCTGCAGGAGATACGGCACTTGGTGCGCGTGTTGCGGACGGAATATCCACTCCACGGACTGGGTCCGCCGGGCCAAGGGCAACGTGTACCATCTGGCCTGCTTCGCCTGCTTCTCCTGCAAGAGGCAGCTGTCCACCGGGGAGGAATTCGCCCTGGTGGAGGGAAAGGTGCTCTGCAGGGTTCACTACGACTGCATGCTGGACAACCTCAAGCGGGCCGTGGAAAAAGGTGAGCCTACTGAAGGGCGCATCCTTTACGCCTCAAAATTACCCGGAATAATACAAGCTTGGTTTAAATGTGCTAAATATGCTGTTTTTTTTTTTTTTTAATATATATGTTTGAAATTTATATTGACGCCAGCAGACACGGAGGTGTTTTAATATATTTTGCTATCTTGTCGCTGCAGGAAACAGCGTCAACATGGAAGGAGCTGTGCCCACCGAGCAGGAGATTAACCAACCCAAACCCTCCAAAAGAGCTCGAACCAGCTTCACTGCTGACCAGCTGCAGGTTAAACTCCTCCTCCTCATTTATCACATAAGCATATGCATGAAAATGCGGCTTTGTTCATTTATACCCGTAGGGTCAGACGCAAAGTTGAGCTGGGCATTATTTTATATTTTTACTTTTCTGCTTTATGTGGAAAAAAATAGGAGGGAAAACACCAGTTAATTATTTTATTTCTGGCCTTAAAACGGTCACATTTCGAGGTTTTAGGGTCCACAACACTGGCCTCAGCCCTTTTCTTTGTGAAGCCACTCTCCACCGGGAGGAGAGTAGCAGTTTTTTGGTTTGTTTTGTTTTTTAAATGAGCTATAGAAGCTTACATTTTGGCAATATGCATACAGTTACCTTATGTGTCAGTGTCACAGGTGGATAAGATACCTGATTGTGTCTGACCGTCAGAGTTAACCACAAAAGATAGACTTTCATTTTCTACATGAGAATACATTTAGTTTTAATGACATGAGAAAAAAACTTTAAGCCAAAAATCTGCTTTTTTTTTTTTTAAATGCACCTTTGTACAATTTGTCCTCTCTTTGCAATAATAAGCAGCAATAATAAGTAGCAGTTTTAGCAATTCCCTTTTTAGTTTTATTATTTAATTGAAATTAAATACATGATTCAGATTTATGCACGATATCCCAAAATGTTCGTGTTTTCTGGCATTTTTAAAAATAATTAATTAATTAATTAATTAATTACCGCCTTTGGGAGACTCTGCTCCCTTGAAAATACAAATCTCAAATCTCCTCACAGTTACTGCTAATCAGGTGAGTCATGCATTTCCTTCCCACAGGACCACATAGTAAACCCGTGTGTTATTTTGTTACCTGTGCACATGCAGGTGATGCAGGCTCAGTTTGCTCAGGATAACAACCCAGACGCCCAAACACTGCAGAAACTCGCGGAGCAGACAGGCCTCAGTCGAAGAGTCATTCAGGTCAGTTAAAGATCGGCGCATGCAGACAAAACAAATGATGGATATGTCATCTGTTATGACATTTTTTGTTTTTACTGTTGTTATGGCCAAAGCTGGTTTTCATGTACAATATTGTATTGTATTGTATTTTTTTTTTTTTGGCACAATCTGGAGCCTTTATGTTACCAAACACACTCCTAAATGGCCAAACAATTCAACCTGTAACTTGGAATCTGAGTGCAAATTTTTAATAAAGCGTCATGCTATCTACATAACTTTATACTGAGTGCTGGAATACTTTAAGTAGGTTTGCAATGCAACTTTCACCACAGTTTGGCTTTTATTTTTTTTAGGAAAGATACCTCGTGGCTGTTCTGACTGCTGCCACTGTTCAGTCCATAAAAAAAAAAGAGAAAAAAAAAGACAGTGGTTTTACTCACCAGGGCAAAAACTTGACTGTAAATCCTAAAAAAAAAAAAAAAAAAAAAAAAAAAAATAGAGTTTTGTTTTGGCTGACACAGGTCACAAGCTCACATAACTACCATTGTGTTTTGTGACAGCACACCTTCTATCCTGGCTGTGCTGTTTCAAATGCAGCCCTGCTAAAGGCGATTGTCCCGTTAACTCAGGTCTGGTTCCAGAACTGTCGAGCACGCCACAAGAAGCACGTGAGCCCCAACCACACCTCGAGCACCCCCATGACCTCACTGCAGCCCAGCCACCTGTCCCAGCCCACCCCGACCCCCGAGGAGCTGCAGTACACTGCCTACGGAGGTCCAGAGGGGTCGATGCTCTCTGCACTGCACTCCTTCATAGACAGTAAGCATGAGACTTTTTATGTATTACCATAACTGTATGTCACAGTGCCTCACAGCACAAAAATGAAATGGGAAGTCTCAGTTCTGACATTTTTAAGTATATTTTTCTTTTATATGCATTTAGGACATAAACATATTTGAATTTCCAAACACACAAATAATTCCTCAAATAATAATGATTTATGTTGACAACAATCCAGGTTTATAGGTACTTTTATTTCAGCAAGCACTTCATTCCCTCTCCTGCTTTACTTTATACCAAGTAAACTAGACAATCAGAAGAAATTACTAACATAAATCTAGACAACGAAAGAAAAACTTTATTTAATGATAGTTTGATGATGTTTTGTCTCAGTAAAATAAAAAAAAAATGAGTGATAGATGACTTTTCTAAATTATAGAATGAAAATTGAAAAAAAAGATCTTTCAGCCTTGTTGCACCCAGAGAAATAGTGAATTTTTTGTAGTCAGATAACTGATAGTCAGTCTTGTAATGATTTTTGTTGTTTCCACTCTGCTCTGTGTTTGTGCCTACAGTACACTCGCCTCCATCCTTGTTTCAACCGCTGCTGCCAGCCCACGCCATGACCTCGCTGCCTGTGTCTAACGCCTGAACCGCTCTCGCTCTCTCTCTCACACACACACACACTACAATGTTCGTCCATTATTAGCAGCAGTATTCTGATCTGTGTGGTAAATATAATTTAAACTTTTCGTGACCCATCAAACCTTTTCTCTTCTTGAACTGCCCGTCTTGCAGCAACACGTTTATATTGTTTGTCAAGCAAATTTCAGATCTCTATAATTTACAGGCCTAAATGTCCTAATTTTATCATGCAAATTGCAAGGCGTCGGTGCACCTCACACATGACATTATATATTTATATTTGTTTGTGGTCTGTTTGTCGGTGACAAAGTTTGATTGTGCTCCTCTTAGTGAAAGCCACCAGCCCCGCAAAAGTCGACTCCACATGAAGATGAATTTGTCTGAATAGCAGTGTTGCAATTTAATTTATTGTATGTATAGTCTCTTTTGAGAATAAATGTCTAATTTCACAAAACCTGGGAGATGAATGAGTGAAAACATTTTGCATGTTTGGTGCTGTGCTGCATTCACATCTGAGTGGGCCTATTTAGATATTAAGATAGAGAAATTGTGTGCATGACAGCAAAAATTATTTATTGATTAAAACAAACAAACAAACAAACAAACCTTTAAAAATACAACCATATCTGTATGTCACACAGAGGCAACATGTTCTGCTGATAACATAAAAACACCTGCAACGCAGTTATTCTCACAGTCAACTTTGTGGAGAAATGAGTGAATTTAAGTAAAACTGAAGTGTTGCTCATCTGTTTATGGCAGGTTAGAGCGCTGCATCTTCAGAGTTTGACTTTTTTTACGAGGTTGTGGTAAGAAAACTGACTCACATTATACCGAGAGAGACGTTTAACTTGCGTCTACTTGCTGACTGCGGTTGACCAAAAGAATCCAATTTCCAGACACAGGAGGGAGGAGAAGGCCTATAAAAACACCTCTCTTACTTCGCTTATCAGATCTTACATAGTGACACTACCTGGAGTGAAACTGAACCTGACTTACACACACAAAAAGATATGAAACTCTAATGGGAGTATGATAGTTATTCTGGGTCCAAAAAAAAAAAAAAGAATATACAACCTGCTACATGCGTAATAAGCCCCACTGTACTCGACATGCATCATTTCTCTTCTTTCAGATACACAAGGAGTTGTTTTTCTTTTTTTTTTGGATGTTACATGTCCCAGCGTGCTCAAACAGGGGCAGGAGGTGTGTGAGGCAGTCTGGCAGTGCTGTCACTCCGCAGCACCATCGGGGCAGGTTCTCAGGTTTGACAAGCACGGCGCAGAGACTCACAAACATGAGTCACATCTTAAGAGATCTAAAGCTGAGCATCTTTCTAAGTGGTGCGTGAATCTACTGTGGTAAAAAAGGCACACGTCAGTAAAAGGTTCATGTCAATAAAGTACAAGTGGGGGTGTGAGGTGGGGTACACCGTGGGCAGGTCGCCAGTCCATCACAGGGCTAACACACAGACACAGGCAGCCATTCTCGTTAACGTCAGTGCCTGCGACCCACTGACACGTTTTTGGATTTTTATTTGATCGATCTCCAAAAATCCGCTAATCCACTGAATCTTTCCTCCAAGACAGAAATCAGCTTCATCTGTGGCTCACCAGCTTATCAATTACATCTATCCAACTGCATCTTTGACACGAGTGACTCACTAGTATTACAACCAACTCTGCAAACTGAGCCAAAACTACACCTTGGATCAAGAAGAGGACTCGTATCAGCAAAAACATGTAACACTGTTACTCCAATAACAAACTTTGTTATGATTTTCTGTTATTAATACAAGACTCAAACATTTTTAGTGTGTATATTAACTAAGGGGCTGCAGGCCATAGTTCAAAGATCCATTAAAAACCAATCCAGCAGCTTCTCTGCTCTTTGTTTTAGACCAAACACAAATTCTACCTCCCAGTGATGTGTTAACTGCATATGTTTGCCACACAATAGGAGCCATTTATATGTTGCTTTAACATGCCAAACATAAAAATGGTTAACTGGTTGCACTGTGAGTAAGGGTTGTGTGAGATACCACTACTGACAATAAGAATCTTAAATAAAAAATAAATACTGAAACTGTTACAAAATACACACTTGATTGTATCACAAATAATCCAGAAACTATTTAGCTCAAACTCAGATGTTGAGCCTTGTGGATCTGCTGTTTATCAGGTCACATGGTTGCCTTGTGTAATTGTGTAGTTGTGCTATTCATGTTTGCTTTTGTACGGTTATGGTTACAGGCTGTCTTACACTGGTAGAGGGTCATTAAAAAAAAGAAACAACCAAACAGATCACACAAAAACAACAATATTAAAGATGATTAAAACCAGGAGTTAATAATGAACCTTCAGTTAACCATTTAACACCGAGCGTACCGTCGCCAACCCGCTCAAAAAAGTGCAGCTATTTTTCCACACCCCTCCTGCTCTCTACACTGCGTGTGTGCGCGGGGTGGGATTTTCAGGTTTCCTGCAACAGTGCGAGTGAAATTAGCATAACAACCACATGTTGGCTGTGAAAACTATGTGCTGATACCCAAGGGGGACACCCCCATCCCCGCTGGTCTGGGATCCCCCACCTGCAAAATCTCACTTTAACCTCTGATTAAAACTGACAGCATTGTTGTTGTTGTTGTTTTTAAATTGTCCACAAAGAGATCACAAGTTAATCTTTGTTGTGGATGATAACCAGGGAGCAAAAATCCAAGAACAGAACTAACTGCAAGTGTGGTTTGAGGAAGTGTCTGAGGACGTTTTGATTGTTTTGGAAATGCACAATCAGTGAAGAATGCCAGTGACGTCTATTCAAAGTGTCTACCGTTATTGTGGTCTGTGATGGAAGCCATATTAATGCTAAGAATGGACTCTAACACTAATGAGGCCATTTTTCAGAGATTGTCACTTTAACAGTGTGATGGCTTTAAGACCTGTCACTGGATTCAGTGCATTGTTACAGATACACAAGCCCACATCAGAGGGTTTAAAAGCAAAGACAAAAAGCACATGCACCTGTGAGGTTCTGTGTTTTATAATGACACAAAATATAAAACACAGAATATAATTTAGTTTCACCTTCCACGCTTCATTCACTCCTAATAAACCAAACCTGTTAGACAACATCTCTTGCTGATCGATATCCCTTTAAGAACTTAGCTACAAGTGTCCAAAGAACGTAAACTGCGTAGCTGCAGCATTCAATCAGAAACCCAAAGCAAAACACTCATAAGACTGAAGTAATGTGCCCTGCAATGCCTTTACGTGCTTGGCAATTGAATATGAAAACAGTGGGCAATAAGTTGCATATATGTTTCTCAATGTGAGACACTAACACTGTGATAACACACAGATGAGCTGAAGTTTGACCATTTCATGGAAGAAACTCAGTGCATTCAAGCATCAACAACAGCACAGACTGTCATCTGGTGCTGACTGGCACCACCATGTGGTGGAAATTGGCAACTACAAGATTTTAGAGAAACAAAAGCTGAGATTTACTAAAAAACAAACAAACAAAAAACACAGGAAATCAACTGTTCCAGTAGGAACCTGCTGTGATATGGCATATGGCAGTAAAATGTACACAATTTAACATATTTCTCTTAGAACTGCACACCTCTGGAGTTAACAATTAGTGAGTTCATAAATTACTTTGTGTGGGTCAATCTAATTCTTCATATTGCTCAGCTACAGTTTGTCAATTATAGTGTACAGCTGCAACTTGTGTACACTTACATTACATATGGCAACATGATTATTGCCACATGGGTTTGTACCACACTTTGGTATTAATATTTAGTCTTTCTCCGTCCAGTCCCTACTTCCTTCTGTTCTTCTTGTGGAGGATCTTCCTCAGCGCTTTGTTCATGCGGAAGGGCCGGGATAGAGAGCCGTCGTTCACCTCCAGATCCCACACTGCGAGGCAGTAGCAGCAGCATGTTAAAAAACGATGGAGAGAAGCGTGCAGAACACCAAAACTTAAACTGTAATCATCGTGATTTTTCAAAGTAGCACCTCTGAAAATGCAGCGGTCAGTAGTTTAACCATTTATGTTTATTCGAAAACAAGGATTCACATTTTCATTGGATTCATTGATAAAAAAATTTCTCCTATACAAAAAGAACACTGAATAACCTCCAGACAGATGTGTGTATTATACTTAGTATTAAAACAGCACAACATCTGAACCATCCAATAAAAAAATTTACCAAAAATGGCTTTGACATCCTTTTATAAACTGTATCGCAAAAGTTCCTGGTGTTAGGTCTAAAACAGAATAAGAGGAACATTTTTTTTTTGTATTTTTTTTTTTTCACAACTAGGCACATAAACTAGTGGCTGCATTCAAAAGTTTCCTGAAAACTGTCAGGTTCGGTTCATTTTTTTTTTTTAAGCAGAAACCATTAAATGTCTTGTGAAGTCTTGACCTCCCACAAAGTCTCTGTCTGGTTTACAGTACATCTATGAGCGTAATGAAAACTTTTAATGTGACGGTGTGACTGATTTAAAAGAAGAGAAACCTGCTTTGCTAAGTGCAGAATACACACCATTTTTGGATCTGTGTGCTTGTGTTAGTATAAATATAGTGGTTTAAAGCAACCTATAAAACCAATGGTAAACACCAATAGCCAGCAAAGTAATCATGCTACACAGAAGAAATAAATCACATGGTTCTTTTCCTGTATGTGAAAGTGCATACAAAACATGATTTTACATTAGAAGACCAAAGTGCGACAAGAGGGTGCCCCATAAGTCCACCACTTTTTTTGTTTTTTTTCATGGTGATGCCTTATGTCAAAGTGGCATCTGTACATTTTTACGGTCCTCATGTTTGTTTGGGTAAAAAAAAAAAATTCAAAAATGCTCGTCTCATTTTTATTTCAGCCTGTGCATCCATCCTGCGAGTTGACGTGTACCCTCTCGGTAAGGCAGAGGTCAGCAGAGAATACAGACAAGAAAAAAAAAAAAAGAAACACAAACAAAAGTGTAGCAGAAAAAAAGGCAAGTATCTGAGTTGGCTTGAGAGAGGAAGTGAACAATTATCTAGTCCCCCATGCCCTTTCTGTGAGGACCTGAAGTAACAGCATGTCCTTTCATGTTCAGGTCGTCCCTGACAGGCTGGGATGCATCCAGTTTTAATGTTTAGCCCTACAGTACTTGCTCTCAAGCGTCCAGACTCCCACGCATACGGCAGATATGGAGAAGCGAGTCAGAGAGCCAAAAGTTTAGTAAAATGCATCCCTCAGGAAGCAACGCATGATTTGGCACCCTCCTCTCCTTTGCGCAGGATCTTGTGCAGGCCAGGGGACATGTAGTAGGGCCTGGAGGAAGAACCATCATTCCTCTCCAGGTCTTCACCTGCGACCAGGACCCAGCAAAGGAATAGGAGGAGCAGGAATAGCAAACAGCACACAGTGACAGCCCGAAAGAGAAAGGAAAGCAAAGACTCAGTAGAGATATCAAACAAGAATATGCAAGACAGAGCACTAAAAACAAGCAGTTATTAACAAACAGTTATTAAAAGGAGGAAAGAAGCTGCTGACATGCATGTGTTTAGATCTTTAACCATAGCAGGATTGTTTGTGTACTAAAAGTCATATTCTCACTGTGCCGAGTAAAGTTTTAAAAAAAACAAAACAAAACAAAAGAAAACGGCTTACTTACAAAAGCACAGGAACAATGTGTCCACACACATGGCATAGACGTTAAAAAAGCCATGTGCGATCATGTAGGATCCAAATATCACCGTCTGAAAGAGGTAACAGGTCAGTCTGTGTTATACTCTCAGCTACTCTTGTGCATTACTGCTTTATTATACAGGATTTAAAACGCTGCATTCCAACAAACACCAAAAACATTATGAAGAATATGAACTGCTGAGTCATAAATCCTCCAGCAAACTAATTAACTTGTGCAGCACTGTAAAAACTGCAACTGTGTTAAAAGAAGCTTAACAGCTTTTCAGAACAACTATGAAATATATGCACTTAACAAATTTTAATATTTTTGATTGAAGAGCAGACTTTCACTTTTAATTCAAGGGTTTTAAAAAAAAAGATTGCATTAATTGTTTAAGAAAATACAGCCATGTTTATGCACAGTCCCCCATTTTCAGAGGCTCAAAATGAACTGGACAAACTAACATAAATATATGGACTTTTATTAATACTTGGATGAAAATCCTTTGCAGTCAGTGACTGTCTGAAGTCTAGAACCCATGGGCATCAACAAATGCTGTGTTTCCTCCCTTGAGATGCTCTGCTAAGCCCTTACTGGTGTTGTCTTCAGTTGCTGCTTGTTTGTGGATCTCTCTGCTTCACTTTTGTCTTCAGTAACTGAAAAGCTGCTCTATTGGTTTAAGTTCAGGTGACCAACTTGGATATTGGGAAGAATATCCCATGTCTCTGCCTTGAGAAACTCTTGGGTTGCTTTGGGTCACTATCCATTCACACTGTGCTGTCTGATCAGGTTTGCATTATTTGGCTGAATCTGAGCACAGAGTATAGCCCCGTATACGTCACAGTTCAACCTGCTGCTATGATCACCAGTCATATCAATAAACACTAGTGACCCGATTCCACTGGGAGCCACACATGCCCATGCCATATATCATGTTTGACAGATGATGTCATACTGTTTCAAATCATGAGCTTTTTCTCTCCTTCTCCAGACGTTTCTCTTCCTATGATTCTGATACAAGTTAATCTCAGTTTCATCTGTCCAAAGATTTTTTTCCCAGAACCGTGCAGGCTCTTTTAGATGTTTTCTGCTAAAGTCCAACATTTGCACCTTATTGTAAACCATCTGTATTTACATTCATGAAAGCATGTCTTAATTGTAAACTTTGGCATTGATACGCATACCTCCCCAATAGTGCTCCTCACTTGGTTAGATGTTGTGAAGCTGTTTTTCTTAACCGCGGAAATAATTATGTCATCATGCATTTTAGCCAATTCTCTGATTCTCAGTTTATTTTGTTAATTCTACAGCAAAGAAGGGTTACTGAGGTACTCTGTCTTTTGGTAAAATAATGTAACAAGTATTCTTGGAGCAACTTTTCAGCCTGATGACAGCCTCCTTCACATGCATTAACATCTTTTTGGATCTCATATTGAAAGTTCTAGCAAACAGCTATCAAATGCAAAACAGACATCGTTATTTTTAATTGTACTGAACAGTTGACGGACTCTGCAGCCTCTCTTGGACACCTAGGGTTATGCATCCATCAATCTGTTAAGAATGTTGGTGTGATCATTGACAACTCTTTTAATTTTGATAGGCAGATTAGTTCTGTGGTGAAAACTATTTTTTTCCATTTGAGATTGTTGGCTAAAGTGAAGCCTTATCTTTCTTATAATGACTTTGAAAGAGTCATACATACTCTTATTATGTCAAGACTGGATTATTGTAATTCTTTGTATGTAGGATTACCACAGTCATCTCTTCATCGGCTTCAACTGGCCCAGAATGCTGCTGCTCGACTTTTAACAGGGACGAGAAAGAGTGAGCATACTACTCCAGTTTTAGCTTCACCTCATTGGCTTCCTGCCAATTTTAGGATCAATTTTAAGATTTTATCGATTGTTTTTAAGATTTTAAACAGGTGTGATCTTATTCATTTTCACACTCCTGTCAGAGCATTGAGGTCTGCCAATCAGATGATCCTAAAAATTCCTAGGTCTAGACTTAAAAGTAGAGGTGACCGAGCCTTTTCAGTTATTGCGCCGAGCCTCTGGAATGCGATACCATTTCATATTAGAACTGCTCGGACTGTTTCTACATTTAAGCCATTGCTTAAGACTCATTTCTTCTCGCTGGCTTTTAATTCGAGCTAATCTTGACATTTTGCATTTATTAAGTTATTATATTTTGTTTGGATCTTTGTTTGTTTGTTGTTGTTTAAATGTGCTATATAAATAAATTTGACATTGACATTGACAAATGCAAGTTGACATTTGACATCAACTCCAGATTTTTGTTTTACGTTTGTCATGAAATAACAAGACCTCAGACCTCACCTGGCTATGAAACTGCTTTTCAGTAAGTTGTCCAATTACTTTTGAGCCTCTGAAAATGGGGGACTACGCATAAAAATGGCTGCAAGTCCTAAAGAGTTCATGCAACACAATTAGTGAAATCTAATGAATTGCAGCTAAAAGTCTGCATTTCCATCACATATTGATTGTTTGATTTAAAATCCAGTGTACCAGTGTCCAAATACTTATATTTACATACTTATTACAGTAGATAACTAACATTTTAATTCCTTACCAAAAGGGGGACCCAAATATAATTTAGTGATGGCACCTCCTCCTGAAAAACTGGTATTTTACGTGAGAAGAAGAAAAATGCAAGAACACCTGAAAAAAAAAAATGTGACTGAGTAACAAGCAGATATGTGTATTGGTCCATTTCAAACAAAACAACAAACAGCAAAGGCACTGTGAGTGGTTAGGTTGTGTAATAAATGCACTTTAACATTACAGGTATAAATCAGGAAAACTATGAGGATCAGGGTTTATGTTTAAGTTAAGCTTTTATAAAATGACATGAAATCAGGGTCCCCAAATTCATGTCAGCCACCTATTGGGGTGTAAATGTCATCTTATAGTGACACAAAATAAACTAGCAAGTAAAACAGAGGCTACTGTATGCGTGGATATATAACGGGAGTGAAACAATTTATCACCCTTCTTACACACAGCTAGATGCCTCATTGTGCCTCTTCTGCTGTTTTTTTTTTGTCACTTCACAAAGTGCAGGTGACATGACACTCACCGACACTTCCTGAAATAAGCAGTTTTCCCAGGAACAGCAGAAAGTCTGTCACCTTGTCCAGGACGGCCACCCTACGAGGAGGATGTGAGTGGAAGGGCAACACAAACGACAGACATGGAGACAACACTATATGCATTGTGTCACAGACTTGAAACACTAACTGCCCCATTGTTTCACCAACACATTAACAGTAAATATACTCGTTTGCTGCGCAAATTTGTTATATTCTAGCATTTTTGTAGACTTTTATTAATAGAATAACCTTTGTGGTAAAGAAGAAGCATTGTTGGCGCCATCTCAGCAGCACATCTGTACTCCACCGAGGCTGCTTTCTTTTTAGGCATGTGGCTCTAACACATATATTTAACTAGGACTTACCGAACAACATTCCTCATTAAGAGGAAGAAAGCATCCTTGGAAGAGGTGCAGAAGTTCTTCCCATATATTGCCATCTGTTGGTGAGAAGCAGAGGGTAGTTAAGGACTGAAGCTGGGCCAATTAACTGCTAACAGATGCCCGCAATAAATGAGTGTTACTAGAAATTACTCACCATAATGAATGCATTTCTGTTTAGAAACTTGATAAAATGTTCCAGGCACCAGAAGCAGCATTTGAGGCAGCAGAGCAAGAATCGAGCGCAGGCATTTTGAGAAACTGGATAAATATCATACATATAAATAAATATCATCAACATCTCATTTGAAATAATCAGTAATAAATTAGAAAGAGGTCTTAAAGAGTTACAGCTTGCCTTTCAGTTTGTGATCCAGGTACTCGAGAACAATTCGGATCATCTGCACCACAGAAAGGATCAGTGACCCAAAGGCCAGAGAACCTGTGTGAAAACTGTGCCACAAGAAAGCAGAATATGAAATGAGAACATCTTCCTCATCATCTTAATTTTATGTTTTATATTAGAGCCAAGATTTGCAAAAGTCTGCCAGCTTCCTAGCAGATTCATGCTTGTTTTGGGAGATCCCTCTTACTTCTATTCATTCTTGACTTTTTCAGGCCATGGAAATCTTAATCTAACTTGAATTTAACAGTTGTGTCCATGACAATGCTCACCGTATAGCTCTGCTAAATGAGGAGTAGAGGGGGCATGCAGGGATGTCTTTTGGCTTCTTCAGGGCCCAGTAGTAGGAGGCGAAGGCCCCGGCCAGGGTGCACTGGCCCAGGGCGATGGTAAAGTTGACCAGCCAGAGGAACACAAACAGGTTACACAGATGGAAAACTACGATGTAGCGATGGTACACACTCTCCCCACCGTAGAAGGCGAACATACACTGCGACCCAGGGCACACCTTGGTAATATTGGTCTTGCTGAAGGTCTGAAATAAAGCAGCAGATCTGAGCTTGATGCATTTTCAGACAGCTTTAATAGAAAGTCTATTTGTCACCATAGTCAAGCTACTCAATCACAGAATAAGACCGGTGTCACGTTTCTCTTCTCGTCTTTTCCTGCACGGTGCCTCTAAAATGTAAATTATTTCCAAATGAATGGCTTTAACAGAATCCTTGCATATGCATCCTTTTAGACGCTCAAATTACTTGCCAGTTGATAAATAACATCTGTCAAATAAATGTTTGTAGCTGCCAGCACCTAATTGAACTCGATTTACATCAGAACATCCAATCTATTTACATTAAGACATTTTATTAATAAGCAATAAAGCCGCTATTATACCTAATTTGACTAATTACGCTTTAGTGTGGAGAACGAATCTGATTAAGAAATATTTTGCATGGCAAGTGATGGAGAAATTACACAGTAACATAAAATAAAGACTCAACACCAGTCATCAGGATTTTCTGTGATAATGCAGCAAAATAAACAGACATATTCCAGAAAGGTAAAGTATCTTCAGTTAGAATTGTAAGTGAGCATAGGGCTAACCTGTGGATTGCATGTGAGGTTTGCATACATGCATTTATCGTCAGCAGGTGTGACCTTGTAGACTGCATTGCCCGATGACGCTAAAAAGCTGAGGATAAACTAGTCAAAGGAAAATTCCAACACACACAGAATCACTGACTAAAATAACATGTAGTCAGTCTTGTTTGACTGCTTCAGTTACTTGCTACATGGACTCCACTCTCTGGCCACTTCACTAAGTACACCTACTCAACTGCTTATTCATGCAAATATCTAATCAGCCAATCACATGGCAGCAACTCTGTGTATTTAGGCATGCAGACATGGCCAAGAGGACCTGCTGAAGGTCTCTGGGTGATTTAAGTGACTTTGAATGTGGCATGGTTGTTGGTGCCAGACATGCTGGAGTATTTCAGAAACTGTTGATCTGCTGGAATGATGCCACACAACCATCTCTAGAGTTTACAGAGAATTGTCCAAGAAGGAAAATATCCAGTGAGCAGCCGTTCTCTGGCTGAAAAATCGCTTATTGAGACCAGAGGTCAGAGAAAAATGCCCAGACTACTTTGACTTATTATGAAGGCAGCAGTACTCAAATAACCATCATCATTACAAGCAAAGTTGAGCCTTGAAGCACATAGGCAACAACATCAGAAGATCACACCGGGTGCCACTCCTGCTAGTAAACTGATGCTACAGTTTGCATAAGCTCACCAAAATTGGACAGTAGAAGATTGGGAAAATGTTGCCTGGTCGGGCGAGTCTCAATTTCTGCCTGACTATTCAGATGGTAGGGCCAGAATTTGCCATAAACAATATTAAAGCACGGATCCATCCAGCCTTGTGTCAACAGTTCAGGCTGATGGTGGTGGTGTAATCATGTGGGGGATATTTTCTTGGCACACTTTGGGGACCTTAGTACCAGCTGAAATACCACAGCCTACTTGAGTATTGTTCCTTACTCTTTATTAAAAGAGTGCCCACATCTTCTGATGGCTGCTTCCAGCAAGATAATGTGACATGTCACAAAGCTCAGATCATCTCAAACTGGTTTCTTGAACATGGCAATGAGTTCGCTGTGCTCAAATGCCCTCCACCGTCACCAGATCTCAGTCCAATAGAGCACCTTTGAGATGTGGTGAAACAGGAGGTTTTGCATTGTGGATGTGCAGCTGACAAATCTGCAGCAACTGTGTGATGCTATCATATCAATATAAACCAAAATGTCTGAGAAATGTTCCCAGCACTTTGTTGAATCTGTGCCAGAAAGAATTAAGATGAGGTCCAACCCGGTACTAGCAAAGTGGCCTGTGAGTGTATACAACAACCAGCCCATGCAGAAAGTCTGACTTTCCTGAGCCTGGCTCTAGCAGAGCTTTTCCTCTCCACTGCTGCTGAATGCATGTTCAAAGGGAATTGGTGGCTTTCTCTCTAATATTGTAAAGTCTTTACTTAACTATATCAAGTGGCCTGAGGTGAATTATGTTGTGATTTGATGCAACATCAACAAACTTGACTTTAATCTGCTTAATCTAATATCTGTACTGATATTACACACAATCTTGCGGATTATTCTAGTTACCCTGTTAAAATGCATCTACAGTAAAAAAAAAGAAAAAAAAAGGCTGATTGTTGGAAAATAGCATAACTCCTTTAGTCCTCTACATAAAACTTTTCTTCAGTTTTTCATCAGTCAGAAGGATACACTGCTGTGACAGCCCAATAAGCAATGCAGATGGCCAGAAGAAAAAAGGTGATAACAGGGTAGAAGAGAGTGGACATGATGTAGCTGATTGCCCTAAAACAAAAAAAAAAAACAAACACTGTATTCATGAAAAAGTATAAAACACACAGATTAATTAACAGAAGTGGTATCCATACTCACTTGCTTCCCTCCTTCAGTAATGCAATAGCGATGCGCAGCCTCGACCTCAGAAATATCAGCATAATGACAATGATGGCCTCAGTCACAGAGAGCGAGATCACTACAAAATAAATGTCAAGTCAACAGGGGCATAACAAATATGTTTTAACACCAGCTTATCTCACTCTTTTAGATATCTTTCTTTTTGTTTTTCAAAATATATTTATTAATTTTCATTTTTGAAAACTTAGATATCTTTCTGAAAAATCAGTTTAATTCAATTTTATTTATATAGCACCAAATCGTAACAGTCACCTCAAGGCGCTTTAATATCAGCATATAAACTCCAGAATTAAGGCCAAAGCATGCTGGTTAGGTCACAGTGGTCTTGAATACAGTTTTCTCATCACATCACCCGTGAGTTCAAATGAATTTGTGCCAGATGTAAAGCAGTTCCCTCCGGGTGCTCCTGATAACTCAGATTCAAAGAATGGGACTGACATGAGGCCATGGTGACCTTGACCTCTGATCACCAAAATCTAATCAGTTCAAACTTGAGTTCAAATGGACATCTGTGCCAAATTTAACGAAATTCCCACAAGGTGTTCAAAAGATTTCCCAAGAATAAGATGTATGTATGCACAGAACAACATACCAATCTGAAAACATAATACACCAGCAACAGCCATGATTACATGCATAAAAGATTAAACCATTTAAATCATCACCATCAAAAATGTTTTCCTATAATTTCGGTTTATGTTGGGAAGAATTTAATAGCAATAATACACGTGTTCAGGATACTGCCGTGCACACAGAGCAGAAACAAGCTCCTGATATCTGTTATGTAATAAGTATCTCACTTAAGTGCTGCTATGGTTATGGGTGAAAACTTACTGAAGATGAACCACGTCTGGCTTTGCTGAAGATAAATGCTGAAGTCTGTGTGGAAGCCAATGTCAGAGATGGTGACATTAGAGCCCGGCTTCCCGCTCAGATTGCTGTATTCCCAGTAACAGTGCCAAATGCCTGAGAAACAGGGAGAGAAAGAGAGAGTGAGAGAATGAAACAGCCGAGATGATTCAAAAATCTACTAGTTTGCCATGACTGTTCACAGGACGATTGGTGAGAAAGTCACAGGTAAAGTCATCGCTAACACTTGTGCTAAATATACAGCAGCCACAGGCAACTGTTTCTGCATCCTCACCGTATCCCACTGCAGTGATCACACCGAAGATGACGAGCCACAGCAGCACACCGGCAGTGTAGCGCAGCAGCAAGATGAAGAGCAGACTGACCACCATGGTTATCACCAGACCTCTGCAACACCAAACACATAAAGTCTTGTGAAAAACAATTTTTTCCTTTTTTAATTAAACCCATCTCAGAATCACGCTTTCACCTTTAGTGTCAAGTTTTCTGACTGCATTGTGCATGTTTGTGACGCTGCTGTTTAGAAAGAAATCTCAAGCTAAGTACTCAAAATAGTCCAGCTGGTGCTATAACAGGTGTTTCTAGGACCAATGTGAAGCTCTGAAGACAAGAATAAAGCATGTATGAGTAGTTTGGTTATATTATAAGGAAGCTTTAACAGCTTTTCAGCAATGAAGCCTGGTGGTGGATGTATTATGATTTGGGGTAGCTTTGCTGCCTCTGGGACTAGGCAACTTGCACTCATTGATTTACCTAGAAATTCTTTACCATATCACACATCCACAAATGTTCATTACGCAGAACAACTTTGCACAAAAAGTTAGGAAATATCTTTTCGGTCGATCATTTCTTTGTTGTAACAATGCTTCTTGGCAGTAGCTGTTGGAAAGCCTGTTTCTTTCTCCTTAAATGGCGCCACATTTGAAAGAAAAATGCATTTTTAGATTGAGCAGCAGAGTGACCTCAA
This sequence comes from Archocentrus centrarchus, assembly GCF_007364275.1. Classification (NCBI taxonomy): domain Eukaryota; kingdom Metazoa; phylum Chordata; class Actinopteri; order Cichliformes; family Cichlidae; genus Archocentrus; species Archocentrus centrarchus. The sequence continues at coordinate 23,209,658 of NC_044349.1, read as the reverse complement.
CCCCACTGAACACTTGTGGGATCAGATTTGGCAAGTTTTTCAACCCACAAATGCATTTTCCTTACAAATGTGGCACCATTTAAGGTGAAATAGGCTTTCCAATGATATAAGATTTAAGAAACATTGTTTCAACAAAGAAATAATTGACCAAACACAAATTTCCTTACTTTTTGTGCCGTGTTTATTATTATTTTTCTACAAATAAATGGTAAAAAAATATTTTTAAAGAATATCCTTTTTTCCCCCTATGGATCAAAAGTTTGCTTGTTTAAAATTTATATACAGTATATATATATATATATATATATATACTTCCTCTTTAAACATGACTGTACATACTGTAAATTGACAGTGTTTGATGGAAAAAATATTAGACAGCAGGAATTATCTTTATATGAAAGTAACAATGTAAATATCTTCATAATTTATCTCACTAATGCATCTGTAATATTTCTCTAACCATGAAGGACAGCATAAAATCATTCATAAGAACTGAAAAAAAGCACCGGTCATTCTTACATGAGGATCCAGATCCAGGAGTTTGCATAATCTTCGAAGATCTTCATGCCGACTTCTTTGGCATTCAGCAGACTGGCAATACCTCTGTGGTTCAGTAAAATAGTGAAATGGAAAAAGTGGGAGGAAGAAGAGGTGACAAAAAGTGATTCAACAGTACAGAGAGACACTTTGGTGGGTTTCTGTTACTGCCTCTTAGTTCACAAGGATTTCCCCAAAACATTTTGATACTTGATTTATCTTTGCTGCTCTCACCATGGAACAAAAACAGCTACTGTTCCAAAATGCTTTTAATGTCAACTGTAAGAGCTGCTTAAGTTTTATATCAAAGAGCCACAAAACAGAATTAGAATTACTGAAGCACTGCTGGGCAACAGCTCCTACAGCAGGGGAGTGATTGAGTAACAGATGTGTTTGATCAAAAAGTCAGTTATTCATGCCCACAATAATAAGTTAAAAGTTTCAGTTAGTAATAAACATCATAGACTCAGTATTATTAGTTTTTGGTAAGTAACCTCCACTGAAGAAGATCTGGTATAAAACTACATACAGTTCTTGTTGAGTATCAGAACTCAAATAATCAAAATCAGATATAGAAATCACAGATTTTGCAGTTAGATTAATTGGTAGGTGTGGCTGTGAGAGTCTGTGTTAGTCTGTCTACCACAGCCGACACAGGGCAGAGGACATGCCACGCCTTCTGCCCTGTGTTGGCTGGGGCAGGCCCCGGCTCCACCGTGACTAAATCAGATAAACAGAAAAGAAAACGCCTGTCCATTTCACAGGGTAGCTCACTTTCTGAGTTAATTAAATAGCTGCACTTGTCATTAAACACTGAGGGGGTATTTAAACTAGAAGAATGGCCGCAAAGTCGGAATATGATTGCTGCAAAATTTACTGTAGAAATGACTACGGTTTATCTTGAAAATCCAAAATTGGAGAGACACAGACCATGGGCAAGAAAACATCGCTGCGGGACAAACAGAACACCAGCATCAATTCTAAATTTCTAATTAAGCTCCTTAAATGTCACTGTCCACACATAGAAGAGTTTGGGTTCCTCCCAGAATCTACATAAAGGAAGCAAAGCTAATGACCACCAGAGGGCACCCCAGCACTCTCTATTTTACTTCACACAGAAGGTAGAGGGGATCATCAAGTAGAAGACTTGATGTTTTGAGGTAGATATGGCAAAAATGGTGCCATTAATCTGCACTAATTTGCATCTACTGTCACAAGTGGAATAAAATAGGAATGGATGAGAAGGTTAGTGTATATAAAGCTTCTGGCTACAGCGGAAGCAAAGTGAAAAAGCTGAAAGAAAGTCTTTTTGAGCCCTTTTCTGCTTTTACTGCACAGCAGTTACTTGTCTACGAAAAAATAAAGCATTAAGTTATATTATTCAAGGTAAGATTATTGCAAATAAAATTTAATCACAGCAGCCACAGAAATCATGTATGATCATAATATCAGCTCACATGATCTCTGAAGTTTTGCTGTCTCAGCCCTTTAACATGCTAATAACATTTCCATACAGAGCAGCTATTATAAGCTTTGTAGGTACCCACACGAAGGTCTGCTCTTAAGCTTGTAGGTAAGCTTAATTTTCATGCAATAAGCATGCACATGACTTTGAATGTGACTGAACACATTCCTGGGCATCAGTAGCATGCCCACTGGTCCTACCCTGTAATATCTGTCCAGATCTCTGGTGCAGAGCTGGCATCCCTACAGACAGTATAACAATTTTAAAAAACTTAACTCTAGAAGGGCTTTTTTTTTTTTTTTTGCATACAATCATGCCAAACCTTAATCTGTGAATTTCTACTGGTAAAACTAGTTGAACAAGTAGGGCAAAGATTAGTGTTGCATGGTAGAAAGTCTTACTTGGCAGCATCTTTGAGGTCGTCGACACTTCTCTTGTTATTGTCACCGTCTTTGAAGATGGTCTGATTGGCTACAGTTAAAATTCCATTTCTTCTAATGAAATCAGGGAAGCACCGCTGAAGGACTAAAACACATTTGTAGATATTTTTGTTGTATTTACCCTCTTGGCAAAGCAAACAATTTTATCGCGGTAATGTGTTCAGAGTTACAGAGATTCACTTACAAGGTCTGCTTGGCACAATCATAGACGGGCAATCTTCATCTCGTATGACTTCTCTGACTGACTGAAAGGGTAACAGAAGAGACAATGAGCTGAAAACAAGGGATTCTTCCTTGAGCATTCACTCCTCACAGCCTTTATTATACAGACAGACATTAAATTTGGTGATCTTGTTTGGCTTAAATCTGTCATATATGCTTGAGTATTTCATGTTAAATGGCTTATGTCATTTAAAATCTCAAACAAATGTAACTAAAGTAATCTAAGTAAATACCTCAACTATTTTCAGTAATAATCTCTCACACAGATTTTACTTCAGTAACAATTTTTTGTGATTGTGGATTTAATATCATTGATATCACTAATCTGATAAGGATCAAAGAGACAGATGTGACAGAGTTTGTCACAATTATGAGGGAAGCGGAACCTATGATTCAGTTCAGACAGTATGACTGAGCTGTTAGGTGCTCCCACACAACACCTCACTTTGATTTGTATGTACCATAACACCAACGTCATTGTCACTGAACTGCTGCCAGTCGACAGAACGGGGCTGTGATGAGCATGAGCGGCTGCTAGCTCACTTCCGGCTGCCTCTCAGAGCTCGTTCAAAATGAGCTCTTCATTATAATGACTAGAACTGATGAAATGATTTCAAAGAATGTTCAAGAATTAAAGAAAAAAAGGTGCAAAGAGGTTTAAGAAACTGGAACTTGGGAGCAAATACAGTGCAAAAGTCTTAAGCCACATCTACTCTCCTTATATTTTGTTTCCAATGAGCCAGACTTTCTTGTAATTTTATTTAAGTTGTCTTGAGCAATAGTTCGCCAGGATTTCTAAAGGTCTTTCAAAGATTTTCTTTGGACATTAGCTGCTTTTTCTCTCATTTTCAGTTCAGTCCTTGTACCTGACCATTTTCAGAGAAAAGATTTTTTTTCTTTCTTCTGCTACTTAACACTGACCAATGAATCATTCGAGCATAACAGGCACCTAACTCAAGGGACGACCAGTGTTGTGTCTACACATAACAGACAACTTAGCAATGAACCAATTTTAAACTGTGTAACACAATATGTTCTCGTTTTTTTAGCTGAATCTATAAAAAATGCCAAAGATAACAAAGTTTGACAGGCATAAAATAATATTTTTGCACCACTGAGGTGAAAAGAGCTATTAACTTGACATATCTCGGCATGGCGTCTGTAAAGAATGTGAGAAAACTGGACAACACATGGTAAAACATGGTCGAGGCTCTGTCATGGTTTGCGGCTGCATTTCAGCAAGTGGTTTTTAGAGATCTCATTAAAACTGATGTAATTATGAATGCAGAAATGCACCATCTGATTTAGAACCACCATGCAATACCATCTGCAAAGTGTCTGACTGGCAGCAGCTTCATTTTCAGCATGACAATGATCCCAAACACACTGCAAATGCAGTAAAAGCATACTTGGATAGAAAAACGTACAATGGAACACTATCAAGTCATGGATTGTCCTCCCCAGAGCCAGACCTTTACAGGATTGAAGCAATGTGAATATAAAGCAAAGCCGAGAATGGAGTAAAAGGCAGTCAACATCCAAAGAAGAGCTTTGAATGTCTTTCAAGAACCCTGGAAAATTATTCCTAAAGACTACTTATAGGAATGACAAGAAAGCTTGCCTAAGAGAGTTCAGGCTGTGCTGAAGAATAAAGGTTTCCATTTATCTTGTTTCAATAAGTCCCTGCACCTATTTCCCACTTTTCTAGCTACGTATAAAGAAATGAGGGGGTGACTCAAGACTTTTGCACTGTATTGTACATGACCTCGTCTCAAATCATCAGTAATCTAGCACTACCTTGAACTTCCATCTACTTTGCAAAAAGAGAAAACGGACTGTTACCCTCTGTCTCTCACCTTACTGCCAATCTCGAAGCCTGGCTTGCAGAATTGCTTGTAATATTCCCAGTTTTTGGTATTCATTGCATCCAGGAGAGTGGCAAATCTGTCAGGGCACTTTGAGACGCAGAGCTGGAGAAGGCAACACATCCTCTTAATGAGAGCGCCCATCAATCTTGCATAATCATGCGTGGTAGAAAAGCTGGAGAGAAACATCAAGCACTGTACACTGCGCTACGAGAAGGGGTTTCATTCAATCTCTTACCTGGGTTGTAGGGCACTGGAGGTTAATTAAAACTGTAGGATTGGCACATTTCAGCATGTTGAAGTAGAATAATATGGCTTTGTTTCTGTGAAGACAAAAGATGAAGACAAAAAAAGGGGAGTCAGATTAGACAGATCCAAAAGTCCATTACTGTGCAATGTTTTATCAGCAAGCATTTAAGGTGCGCACACTCACACACTGCGCTGTGCAGTAAAACTTGCCAGGATTAATCAAAAATCATCTCAGTGTACTGAATGGTAGACAATGCCTATTGTGCATGTAAAGATAACAATAGAATGCTGACCGACAAATTGGACAACATAATTATTCCACTGTGTAACAATTTAAGAAGCAGATATTTTCCACTCACGCATTGGGGGTGTTCTGCTGGCCACAGAACTGACCGCGGCTGTCTGTTGGATAGACGACCTTCCTGGGGTCTCCATGAATCCAAGCTGAAAAGATACCACCACAGCTTTTCATTCGAACTGCTTGAATTTCAACACCTGCAGCCTCACCAGAATCATCCTCACATATACGCATGTCTCATTCAACTTGCTCTACCTGCTGAAGAACACGAGGCCACTGGTCAGCTCATTACCCCCTTTTCAGACTCTCTGCGGTCCTAAATGACACACGCTGTCAATTTTAGTAGCTGATCTACTTTTAACGTAACTGAGAAAATGATCTGCTACCAAATCACTAGACATGCATTATTATTCAAATACAACTGGAACAAAAAGAGACCTCTATATTTCAAGAAGATCTCTGAGTGCCTAAGGCCAAGGCCATGTGTGTTTCTCCAAGGATTAAAAAAGTAACCAAAACAATTAAGAAGCCAGTGGAGTTTTTTTAAGCAACGGCATGAATATTAATTGAGAAGAAACGCGCCAAAAAACAAAGAAATCAATTGACTTTAATTTGTTCTGTTCTTGTTGCCTAGATAGGACTAGTGGCAGTCCTAAAAAAAAAATCAATTTTCTAAGCAATGCTTGTGTTTCATTAATTTATCCAACCCAGACAACACAGTGTTAAGGCCTTTCACCTTGCCAGTCAATGAAGGACTGTGGTGAACGTGAGGGAGCATAATTAAGTCCCGACAAGGAGGATGAAACTGGAAATTATGAAGACAGAACACCACATTCTTTAGGTGACTGCAGACATTTTTTTTTTTTTTTTTGTGTGTGTGTACAGTGTCATACTCCCTGCTCTTTTTTAAATTATTCGGAAAAAGTAACTCCTTTCCAAGGCCACACTGAGACATGACTCCACTGATGATAAGCTGGCAAGAGAAAGCTCACTTCAGAAGTTTTGGGACTTTACTTTCTCCAACTTTGTGATGTATGTCATGCATATGTTACAAAGACACACAATGGAATACTATCAGTCATAGACTTGCATCCAGAAGAGATGAAGCATTAGATGCGCTGGTCAGTGAGACAGGAAGAAAGCATAAAAATGTGAAGGAAAAAGGAAAAATCAAGAGAGCTGATGGTAAGATTTACTGTTTTGCCTCAGTTAGATGAAAACTAAGTGGCTTTTCTGTCACACTTGAATGAGTTAAATATCTGTAAGAAGTCTGAATAAACTGAGAGCAGAATGAAATTACATTATGCCTATTCAAAAACCTAAGCAAACAAAGTTTTATTATGAAATCACCTTGAGCCAAGACACGAACCCAAGCACAGCACAGAACTGTCTCGGTTCTTCATGGCATAGATTCAACAAAGCACTGGATACATTCCTCAGAGATTTCGCTCCACACTGACATGACAGCATCACGCTATTGCTGCAGATGTGTCAGCTGCATGATGTGAATCTCCCATTCCACCACATCCCAAAGGTGCTCTATTGGACTGAGATCTCTGGAGGCCACTGGAGTACAGTGAACGCATTGTCATGTTCAAGAAACCAGCTTGAGATGATTCTGCTGGAAGCAGCCATAAGAAGATATATATATCCTGGTTGAAGCAGTCAGGCCATCAACAAGGGATTTTCAGCGAACTTCCACTCACTGGATAGTTTCTCTTTTTTGGACCGTTCTCTGTAAACCCTAGAGATGGTCGTACTCAAACCAGCACGTGTTGCACCAACAACCATGCCACATTCAAAGTCACTTAAACCACCTTTCCTCCCCATTCTGATGCTCAGTTTGAGCTTCAGCAGGTTGACAGTTGCTGCTGTGCAATTGTCTGACAAGATATTTTCATTAATGAGCAACTAAACAGAGGTACCTAATGAAGCGGCCAGTGAGTGTTATAGAATAGCTTTGGTCAAGCAGTAAAGTTGTTTGATATACTACAAGTGCAGCTGGAGTTTTGACCTCTTCAGACAAAACCTCACAGGCAGAGCACACAATTTGCATTCACCTTTTCATTTATACCATGAGCCATATGGTGTGCTACACTACCTGCAAGGACGGAGTATCAGAGAAATGAATTCTTCCACACCAAAACATAACTTATCATTACGCGCACATGTTTGTGTGTCATTATGAAAGTTTGTGTGATGTAATCACTAGCAACCTGTCAAACTCACCCACGGTACCCAGAGCGATGTATCCAAGGATGACAATGACAAAGATAACACAGCAAACCACATCAGTGCAGCTCCTGGAAACAAACAAACAAAAAAAAAAAAAATAGCACATGTGAACAGAAAGAGATGTGTGACTTAGGAATCCAAGATTACAAGTGAAAAACAGTCTAAATCAGTAATATATGCAAATATATTTAGCAATGTATCCCCAGGGGGAACAGAAAATTCGTTTCACCTCAAGGAGAAAAAAAAGGTGTATCATGTGTTTAACCATCTTACATTACTGCTGTATTGTACAGGAGTTTTAGCACTACATCTTAATGCAGTACTTTACTTCCAGAAATGGGAAACTGCAGTAGCAACTATGAATCCCCCCCCCCCCAGGGTTAGCTGTCCCGCAGGCACAGAGACCGTTATTTTAATTTTTCTCTCTCTCACTCCACAGCAGCTTAAAACTGCATCTCAGAGTTGTTTCTCTCTGAGTCTTTATTCACTGTATCAACGTCTCTCAAATAAGCTTTTTCTCCCTCCTTTTCTAAAAATGATGCCCATCCTGGCTGTTTTCAAAACCACTCAGTACCAGCCATGAATCAAGCCAAGTCTGCTGTGCCCAATAGTACCAAACATATATAACATTCCCCTTACACCATATGGTAATGAAATTGACTTTAGACCCTCATCTCCTCCAGATTTCAAAGCCAAGGTCAAAGGATGCCCATCCTCTGTGTGGTTCTTTGAACAGTAAACTGTCCTTGTTTTGTATGCAGCATGGTTACATGGCTGTTTACAGGCTACTACTGCTCTTCAGCCTTCAAACAGTACTTCACAATTACCAAGCAGACAGTAAGCACTGAACCAGTGATGTACAGACATAATATACACTGTGGAGGAATCCACTGAAACACGAATAGTAACTTAAATAGACATTAATGCATTTACAATGACTGAAGTAAACTGAATGCATTTTTTTAAGCAAACAAGCAAAACTATTTCAACAGTATGCTTAGTTTAGATGCTTAGATTTAGGTCCAGCTGTTTAATTTAAACTTGTATTGCAAATTATTTAGGACTGTTTTCAAGTACTGCTGCAATTAGGAGATAATGTTTATAGCCCTGCATTAAAAACTATGGTAAAGCTTGCAATCTATGTAAACAGATGTGGTAGCTTGCTGAAAACAGAGGGGAGGAGATATTTTCTGTCCCAGCAAGGCAGCTAATACTTATTGTTTCTCATTTTAAAATCATCTCCATTATCTGAACTACACTAAGACTGCAGATAATTGAAAACTCAAAATGTGATTTTGCCATTCATATCCTGGACAGTGAATCTGAAGCTTATAATTTAACCATGGACCTTCTACATTTGTAGGCAAGCATTTCATTTGTCAAATAACTGATAATTGATGACAAAATAATAAAAGTAGAGGTGAAATAGTTAGCTAATTAAAAGGCTAGTCAATCAACAGAAATAAATGGCAAATAAGATCAATATTTTTTGATTGTGGAGTGTTGGACACATAAAACGAGTCATTTGGGAATATTTTACAGGTACTTTTATAAATTTCTGACATTTTATTGATGAGAAAGGACAATTAATTGAGCAAGTAACTAGAGATTTAACAGATAATTGAAATAATCATTAGTTCATTCTTAACTAAAAAAAAAAATTAGTTGGCTCTTTTGAAACATATCAAGGTGTAAATTATTTTCTGGAAGCACTGCAATTATTTTTATGGAGCTAAGAGAGGAACAAAGGCAGCTGATGTGGGCACAGCTCTCCCAAGTGAAGACAGCCACAGTTTTTCACTGACAGCGGATATGGGGTTTATAAAGACAACCTGCTACACTACCAGCAAAGCTGCTGCTGAGATTGTGCATATTATTAACAAAGCGAGACAGGAGAGTATCATTTCATTTAATTCAAAAAGAGCTGTCAGGGTTGCTATGGCAATTATTGCATTCCTTGCCTCCGAATCCCTCTCTATCCTCCAGCTGGTAAATAAGTTAGCTATCACTCAGCCACACATCCTATTTGATGAGTTGGGAAGATATGAGGGCTGGGAGTCTTAAGCTGAAATTGCTTCATCTTCACTTTAATATGACTGTTACCGTAGGTCTGTGGGACTTTTCAGCTCCCTCATATAGTAACAACTGCATTAAAAAAAAAGAAAGGACAAAGTGCAAACACAGCACCTTGGTGCTAAAAGAAAGTGACCTTTGAAGCATGCTAAGGTCAGTGTTAAAGGGAAGCCAACAAAGGGAGTAGAGTGAAAACAATTCTGCTTCATTCTCTTATCTCAGGAAAACATAATTAAACTAAATTTATTTGGTTTCCAACCTGGCCTCGATCCCAAGCTTTAGATCTCTTCAGATGTCTCTTACACATAAGCACACATGAACCAAGACATTTCTCTGCTTGTGTACTCTGTTGGCATGCAGCGCTGCTTAAAAAGAAAGCAAAAAAAAAAAAATCTGTATTTGAAGCTTTATCGGTGCTACAGGAAACTTTTGTGTCAGTGTTCTGCAGGAGCCAAGGTGACACAGATGGCAGAAGTGCCACAGAATAGCGTGGGTGTCATTGTGGTGTGAATTTGCCAGACTGTCCCTGCTTTGTAACAGACATTTACAGGAAGGAGGGCCAGATTTTCACACAAAAGCGATATTTCACATGGTCAGAGAGCCATTAGGGACAATTGTTCAAGTGAGCAGTATTCCTGACAAACACAAGGCTCTGTAAGGTAAGTTGTCACACATAGTGAGAGAAGAGAGAGAACCCGACATATAGTTTAAAGGCACATTTATAGAATGGCACACTATTAGAAAGGGCTACATCAGGGTTATGCAGATGTATATAATTCTGACAGTGAATACATCTTTTGCACTTCAGCAAATCCACTTCTGTCTAGCTTGTAGAGGGCTGCACAATAAACTGATATGGTTACTTCATTTAGGCTTTGAGCTTGCATGAAAACAAGACGACCACAGAGTTGGTTCTCTTCCAGTTCTCATTAAGAAAAGCCTTTGGGCCACAGAAACATCAAAGTATACTTGGTGCCTTCACCCACCAGTAGCGAAGAAATGGGCTGGAGAGGGTGGGATAAAGAGGCACAGGAGGACTGAAAAATGCCTCCACAGCAGCATGCCAATCTGACACTGAACATAAAAGAGGTAAGAGCCTACATTATCTCAGAAAATGACTAAATCATCAAGAAAAGCCTACAGCGACGCTCTCAAATGGTTTTGCTTCATTGTAAAGTTCCACCTGTCATTGCGCTAAAGATATAAGGTTTTCTTACAATGTAAAATTCATTTTATAAATCGAATTTATCAGATTGTGGAAGGATAAAAATGGTACCAACCTAAAATTTGTATCAGGGTTACTAAGTCTCACAATCTTATATTCAGCCAAAATGTATTTTTGATCTTGTTTTGAGAGTGATATACTAAGCAAGCGCTGAATGTGTAAGATTATTAAACTTGTTTTGTCTAAAGACTAGATATTTTCAAGAAATCTTACCAAGTGTAATTATCTTACTGCACTGGCAGATTATTTCACTTGATTATAGTCTGAATCTTTGCAGTGCACAATGCTAAGGAGGAAAAACATCAGCAATGATCTTAAAGCTACTTCCAAACAAAAAAAGTCCATCATTCGATAGTGTGAACGATTACCTTACCAATACCACTTCATTTCCATAATTCTCAATACCAAATTGGATATTTTTTTAAATCATAAAAACTTCTATCACCCATTGCTTTTTATTTTGACAGACTGGATATTTAAGATGGTAGCTAATACTGTTATGATCAGCATCAAGCTCATTATGTATTATCACTATGATAGCCTAAAAAAGTCAGTAAGAGTCTTTTGTTATAATATCAACACTTAGTAATATGCACATTTTGTTACAGTAGACTGTAAACACAGTACTGGTTATCATGTCATCCCCAGTGTGTACATCTGTTTTGTGTGTATCTGGCTGGCTGCTAATGTGTGTCATTGGGTTAACTCCAGCCACCAGCTTGACTTATGGCCATTGATCTGTGTAGTGGAGTGGAGAGATGTGCTAGCACTCTAGCCTCACTCTTTATTAATATAGCATGACAAATAATCAATCTGTCAGCACTCGGACAGCAGTGTGCACCAAAAAAAAAAATGATACAGTGAGGAAAATCAATGCACATGTAAAGAGTCAAATGCTTGGACAGTCAGTTCATCAAAATAAAAAATGCATATTACCCTAAAACGTTGTACTGATGTCTTCTGCTTACAAGTCTTATGCAATGCAGATGAATGAAAATCAGTTACTTGCTATAAGCTGTCATAGGTAGGTGACATTAAAATGTCTCGAATGTGTCTGTAAGTGTATTTTACACATAATAGGTTGAGGATGTAGAGTACCTGTTCTGAACAGGCCCTCTGAAGTTTGGGTCAAACTTGCGAGGTTCACCTGTAAGACAAAAAAAAAAGCAAACAAAGCAGTTAATCACTGCGTGGGTATACACTGCACAGAGAAGCAGTAACAGAAAATCAGACTACATAGTATTTGAATCAGATGATGTTTTTTTACGATGCCTCTTTTTGCCAAAAGAGTGTAACATAGAGCAAAAAAAAAAAAAAAAAAAAAAAAGAAAAATCTAAAAATCTGAGAGAAACATTTCATTACACCATAGTCAACGAAAATGTCACAAGTTCACCTGCTGTGCCATTCAAATGGTCAGCGCCAACTAACTAGGTCATTTCACAGTGCAAGTTTCCTAGCAAATCTGGGAGAGCGAGCACACCGTAGTAAGGCAGCTCAGTAAAGGCCAAAACAATATGAACAGGGAACTATAATAAATCATCTTAACAACTCTTAATCCAAACAGCTTATTTGGGTCACAGTGAGGCTTCCCTATTTGACCCAACTTCAAACTGAAGCACAGATGCAGCACTATTTGTCACCCAAGGGCCTAACTCTGACTTGTATGTGTAACAGATGCAACTGCATTTATCATCAGTTGCTTCTTTGGTCTATATGTAGCCTCTACCCTGGCTGAAACAAATTATGATGTGTTGCTGAGAGCCTATTAATCATCGCACATGGAGTGCAATATCTGCAAACAGCTGGGGCAGACTTGGGGGCAGCATGACTGGGTCTATTTTCCATTTGCCTATTTCCCAGGCTGAACCTGTCCACACATATAAGTCAGTTTTGCTTCTAAAATTGTGATGAATGAGTATACTGTACATAGCAAACACAAATTATTCAGCCTGTTCTGAATGTGCAGAACACCTGCATTTACATGTTTGTATTTTTCATTAAGTCCACTTAAAAGACCAATAAACAATGTATTCCAACAAAGAGCATTATCTGTGTCTGACCTGGCTTGGTTAACAACATTAACTGTACACTATATTGCATTTTGTGGCGCAAAGCACAAAGTGCAGCATAATCACTTTCATCTCATGTGGCTTTAAGCCATGTGTCACCTGAAAAATTGGAACAATCACAGATGTAGAATGCAGGACACACAGAGGCAGAGTAAAATCTAAATAGTCTTTAATCATCTGTAGAGAAGCAGTCAGACAAGGTAAACAATACAGGCACGAGGCAGGCAAAAAGGCAAGGTCCCAAAGTAGGCAAAATGTCCAGGGTGCTGGTATAGCTCACTGGGCTGAGCATGCAACCCAGGCTAATGCCCCTGGCCAATAAAGGCTAAGCTGAATGTTGAAGCTATGGCTTAAACTGAGCCTATTCATTTGGGTTAACTTCTGCAGTCATGCAGGAGTGACTGGAGAAGTTCAAAGCTCAAAGGCCATTACATTACATCAGTTGATTTCATTTTTTTTTTCATTCAGTGCACTGTGTACACTGTTTTAGAAGTACATATTCCTCTATAGTGTGTCTACTACTGTCCATTAAGTGCTCTGTTTATTCTTAACAAACCTGTATCATGTCCTTCTTTCGGTAAAGTAAAGCCCAGAAGCTGCTCCTCACAAACTGCCAGATTATATTACAGATCCCTAAGTGAGTGTTTTAACACACTTGAAAAGGGGCTTTGGCATAGTACAATTCCTATGTGGTGTAACAAGAGGGATTTCTAAAACCAATATTGCTGCATAATGACAACACACTGAAAGACCGTAAGATGAGTCAGAATCCTTTAAATATTTCTAACAACATTACTTCCTCCACTAAAGTGCTGCAGTCTGAAGGATAGAAATGCCAAAACCGTCTCCCAAGAGTAAAGAAATGGGATTGTTGCAAGCGAACAAAAAAAAAAGCTGCACACAAATAATGAATAATTTATTATTTATGCATGCGGATGAATCATATATACAAAAATAATAAGCTAAAAGTTTTTCAGAGGGTGGCTTTGAGATTACATTTAAGCAAAAACATTCCCACTTTTGCTCTCCACAAAGACTGTGTACCTGCATGCAACCAAAGCCTGCTCAAATGTGATGGGTCATTATTCAGACTACAACTAGAAACCAGAAAAGTTCCACTACCAAACTTGTCACTTGCCAAAATATTCTGCAAATTCACATGCAGATATCTGCTTGTTGAGATTAGTGCACCCTGAGCACATCAGGCCTGAACCATTGCATTAAGAAAGAAAAGTAGAACTGGCTGCTGCTGAAACAGACTGTATAGTTGTAATGACAGCAGACTTGGGATAACACAGCAGCCAGTGATTGCAAAAGCCATTGCTGTGCTTTATGATACGATTAAGGGTGATGCATTCATATTTAATGCTTGTAACACCACATGCAACTGAAAATCAAACAGTAGTACAGCTAGACATATCCATAGCTGCTGATGTGACCCATTATGTAGTGCTGAAGTCTGAAAAATAACCATACCCAGCCACAGCTTCATCTGTAAGAGCCGGACAGAGCAGCTGCAGCTGTGCTGACAATCATCAGCTGGATAGTGTCTGAGACTGGCCTTTTAAAACAAGTAAAAAGCATCCGGAAAGCATCACATCATCTCTCCTTTCCATACTGTCTGAAACGTCCAGTTGTATGAAACAACAGGCACAACAACTGTTCACGGATCAGAGGGAATACAACACTGTAACATAACACCAGTGCTGGGAGTTACTGTGAGGTAATGCAAAGTTATAGTCTGCAAAACGAGTTCTTGCAGACTTTTCAGGGGTTCCATAGGTTCTGTTCATTCAAATAAGTGCATATTTTAGAGGGGAAAGAGGAAGATCAAAGGTTTTGGAGGGCATACCTTAGACTGTGTGTAGGTGTAATGATGACCATTTCAGCTTTTTTGTGATAGAAGCAGTGAATGCTGTAGGCTGTCACCCTTTATGCCACGTTATTTGACACGAGAAGGTAAATGTGCCCTTTCCTTTTGTCCTTGCTGTTAAAAACGTTATTTTTCAGCCATCTGCTTGGCTATCAGTGAAAGTCACTCACTTGAGCTGTGTTTTAGGTCTAAAAATGGGAGATGCTCCGAGTTAATCGCGTGAATTCCTCAGCCAAGGACACAATGTCACAAAACCAGGCGTTCACTGCAGCATTTGCAGCACCGGTATCAAATATAAGAGGATTGTGATCTGTTTTATTTTCTATGTAGTCTACAAGGTTGACAACAGAGCTCAAACAGAAATGAAAAAAATTATATAACAGACATACAACAGATAACCTCAAATAAGCAATGCTAACAATAGGCTAATACTATGAGCTCCTCCACAAATATTTTTGCTGCCAATTACTTTGTGTCAAATAAAGAAAGAAGCAATCGTAATCCTCTCCATCTACACCAACAGTCAGATGAACTCCATTTGACTACAATGTGTAACGCTAGTCTTTGTTTTCCTCTGTAGCCTTGGCACATAAACCAGTTCTCCACCTGCTGCAGGTTCTGTTTGGTGTAGCCCTCCAGCTTGCAGCAGATCTACAGAGAAGAACTAGGTGGTGAACAACATGCCAAGGCAGTGGATCTGCAGTCTGTTTGACTCTGAAAAATACTTTAGAGTGCTAAAAAAAAATGGCGGTCTTGCCTGTCTGCCTGTAAAGAAACACCAGACAGGAACGACCAGGTTAGCTGGTTAGTGTCCACTAAACTTTCAAATGTAATCCAGGGTTTTTGGGTTTTTTTTTTTTGCTACAGCATCACTTCATTTCATAAACATAATATCAGAACTAATTACAAGGACACCTATTAGACTGGAGCCAATGCAAGAATATACGCAGATTTTAAAAAATTGTTTCACTGAATTTCCTAATATGTGTGACTATCTCAAACACAAGTCCGTCTCCACAGTGCTGGAATTATTGCAGTGTAAACAGGTTAGTCCATATGGTGAGTGGAAGCTGAATCACACTGAGATCAAGGAGAGTCAGTGGTGAGAGGACAGATTGTGGTGCAGTAAATGTCAGGAGGCACAGTTTTTTTCCGGGGTTTTTCACAGCAGGGGGAATCAAGTGTTTTGGCACTGGTCAAAATACAAAACTGCCAAAACAATGTCGCAGTAGGAATTTAAAAACATAACTCTACAATAGCAGAAATATTCCTCAATTCAGTTCACAGATATCTAAAATGAATATCTCACACCTAGCTACCAAAATAAAAATAAAATATCTAAACCTAGAACATTTTAATCCTTTTCATTCTATCACAGTAACACTGAGGAAAAGACATATGTGCCTGAGCTAAATTTAGCTTTAGCTGCTATTTTGACTCACTACATGAGCTTGACTACTTCCACTAGGCTGTTGCACCTTTTTCTGACCCTCAAAACAGATTTCAGTGAAGGGTTAAGAGAAAGCGGTGAAAATCATCAGTCATGCCACCAGCAGACTCTGCATTAGATAACTGCTGTGTAGCCTGCACTGCAGTCTGCCAGTGTAGGAGATGAGGACGGTGAAGTGGATGTGTTTGCTGGCTGTAGTCACACTGAATGGGGGTCTGTAGTCAAAAACATTTGGAAAAAGCCTGGCAGGCATGCTTCACTGGGACAGTTAGAGTCGCTGTTAGCTGCACTAACTGCTGGTCTCCTCTATTGACAGTTTTAGATAATGCCACCACGTCCTTCTGTGACAGAAAGATTTATACACAGTCCAACAATCATGGTGGTAATCAAAAGCTCTGAGAAAATAAGGCTTCATGAGCTGAAGAATTACACATCAAGATCAGACAAAGGCTTTGGCAGAGGCTTCTCTCCCCATTTCCACTTGTATTTGTGGCTGGTCTGCCATAGCAATAGGATTTATGGATTATTTTGTAGGGGTGAGGACATACATAAAAAATATTATAAGGCTTTCCATTCCTAACATAAAATTAGCAGTTTGTCTGCATACAGGCAACTTTTGTTTTAGCTTACTCTTGAAAGATGTACTGGTAGTTGATCAAGTTTAGAAAAACACTTTTCTTTCACTTCACCTATATTCATCGTCTCTGTGCCCCTGCCACCACCTCTTTGCTGTCGCTGTATATGTGTCAAGAGAGGAGAGGCAGTAGCTGTATTACAGTACCAGTCAAAAGTTTGGACATGCTCACCCATTCATAGGAGACCATGCTCGACTCTGCATGGTCTGAACTTTGTAAAGTTGCAGATGCAACTATCATTATTTAGGCTACAAGGAAATACTGACCGCAAGAAAACAGCAACTTCTTAGGAAACTGATGGTTCACTTCAGCCAGTTTCTATCACAGGTGATTAGTAATCATTGGCTAGTGGATGGTTAATCAACTTGCCTGATATACTTTTATACTTTTTTACTGGCCTCAAGCCACCAGGCCATTAGTTATATCAAAACATGAACCAGCTAGCTTCAGCTGGCACCCCATTACACTGTTGTGATGGCCCTGGATATCATGTTTTGCAGTTGCGGGGCCTCCAATTCCATGATCTTGGACTGCAGCCACAGAAGGTGATCTTAATTCTGCTCTACTCTAACCAGAAACTGCAGCAGGTGGAAAACTATATTTCTACCCGCTACACCCAGCTCACCAAAGTGGTAGAGCAGAACAGGCTACCACTTCAAAACAGTCCACTGAGCATGTAACCACAGGGATTAGTACAGCTAATGTGGCCGATGACATGTTTATTTTTAAGTGTATGCACACAAGCCAGATCTATGCTAAAATTATAATGTTGAGGGACAACTGTGCATATTTTCATGATTAATATAAACCAATAGACAGGGACTGGGCGTGTTAACTTGTCAGCTCTTTCTCTCTTCATTTGCCTCTCCCTTTCTCTCTGTGCTCACATACACTGTCTTTCAATATAGTTTCATTTCCAATAAAGCTGTTCTCATGTATACATTTATCTGTTTCTGCTGGAACAGAACAAGCATAAAATAATGACTTGGATGCGGTCAATTAACCACATTAATCCACTGACAAGATATTTTTTCAAGCTGCTGCACCTCACTGCTGAAATCCTAGATTTACATGCAAAATAACGACTCGAACAAAAAGTTAGAAGCAACAGACTTTAAATCCTGTTCTTTGTTGCTCTCATTGGCTCTCTAATGTTCGCATATATATATCTTCTTGAACGGGCGTGGGCAGCAGCAGCCCAGCTGGATTTAAAGCTACAGATACTGAAATAGCCCACTGGTACAGCAAAAAGAAAAAAAATAAGGATATGGAGAGATGGAAGAAAGAATGATCTGTACTTGAAAGACACATTTTGGAGATATGCGAGACTTGCATTAACCTGTTAAAAGGGGTATGATATGGGACCTTCAAGACCCATATTCCTGTCAGATTCTGAAATGCAGGATGTGCTAACACTGACTACAGAAAATCTACTTCAAAGTGACAGTGCTGGAAGCAAACTAGATCTAACAACTGCCCTGGAGTGATAAAACCTCTGGGGAAAGTCAGAGAAATAGTTGAACTCAGTGTATTTCAAAATTTAGGAGACTAACTTGCGTGCTTATCTCTTTTGAGTCACTTTTCAGAAGTCTGCTCAGAGTTTATGTGTGCATTTACCGAGTTACATTGTCTATCAATTAATATGGGTGGAAATATTAACTGCGGAGTACAGCACAACACACCCTCCAGACTACAACTTGTTCACTTCCTTTAACCCATTTCCACCCTTCCCCTTCCCAGGGTTACTCAGCTCGTAGCCATAAACACATCCAATATAGACACATCAGCACAGGCAGACACAGGCACCAGTGTCCCCTGGCTCCACTGTCCAACACAGGCCTCTTTCATACCGTGGTCAGGCAAACAGCTCGAACACTGCAGGTGCTCTACATGGGTTGGGTGAAAGGAGCCATTTGGAAAGGACTATTTTTTTGTTGTTTTCACTCTGTGTATTCATCCACATTTCCAAGAACAGGAGAGAGTGAAGTGCTAAGAGACTTCACTTCTGTCAAAGCTGTGTTGGATTAGAGTATTAGATCCAACTATAGTTAAAAAAAAAGAAAACGAAAAAAGACTGAGAACACTATTTTTTTTTAAATTCAGCATAATGATGTTGCTCAGCAGGAGAGGCACAGTCTATAAGTCTGAATTCTGTGTATAGTATATTCATTCATATTTGATGAAAGCACTGGCTTCTGCCAATCCATAGAGGAAAGCAACATCAGTAATACGGCTTTGGGGCTTTGTGCTTTCCTGTAGTTTGTATTTTAAAAGCTAGACATATTCAGCTTCCTCCTGCATGACATACTAGTAACAGAGCTACTTGGATGGATTAGCTATAAAGGGAGATACCCGGATCATGTGTGAAGCACAGGCTTACTGTCAAGATTTCGTAGTTGAATCAGAAAATGCACACACGGGATCACACAGGATCATGAGGGCAGACATTTACTGGCAAGTCCTGAAATTTCCCAGCAAGGAAAAATAGCTAGTTTCTGAAAAAAATCAAAGCAGTTACATCAGATGGCTTGGTTTAAAAAAAAAAAAAAAAAAAGGAAAAATGAGCAAAAATATACGCACACTATCTCCATGTAGCATCATCTATCATCTCACACTTTTTCTCTGCCTTTCTTCTATTGACCTTCTGTACAGCGAATCATCTTTCTTGCCTTTCTTGTACTTTCTCTCTTTGGAGAAGAGTACAGCCTTTAAAGTGCTTGTTTTCCCATTGCAACAAGACAAAAACATACCAGTCTCTGGTTTAGGTTTACTTACTGGAGTCTCTTGGGAACCTCTCAATTATTAGCAGATGGTCAAGGACTGCACTTGGCATATCTGACTTGGTAGTCCTCTGAGTTAACTCCAAGTTAGTAAATGAAGAGTATTTACTGTGCACATTTTCCAAGGAAAGGAAAGACATAGCAGTAACTGACATCCTTTCAAGTAGTGAGAATAGTGGGACCAAGGTTGGGATTCAACTCTCGAGAGGGGTGTTAGCATATGAGTGTCAGATGCTGACAGCTTGGCTTGCTGCTTCAAGCAGAAAAACAGCAGTATTGGGGCTGATGCTTTGTGACCTTGGTTACTTCTGCTGGAGCCTCCGGCATGTCAGTGGCAGCCCCGAGTTTCTGTAAAATGAGACTCACAACTGCTACTGTAGATTAGTGACAGGCTCAACTAGCTTTGGTCAGGATTTATAAAGACTTAAAAATAAGAGGACATGCCTTGATATCCAAATACACAGTAAATCAAGGTGAGGAAAAAAATAAACACTATACACTTAAACACATATTTAGGGAGCTCATATTTAATATTCAACAAAAGAAAAAACAATTATCCACTTTTTTCCTTTACAGTACCTCTGCAATGGTATATGATTTAGAAGGTAGTGTTATAAGTCAACCAAGACAGAATGGTCAGATCTGACAATAAGCATCATAAAAGTAAACACCTTTATCTGCAGTGGAAAGTTTGCTGTAAATAATCCTACCCTTCAGGCAGGCTTGTTTGCATGGCTTAGAAAAATTAGATTTTACGATTTCTCTAATGACTAAATGACTAATTGAGATGGGGATTTTTTTTTTCCTGTTTATGCGCCTCATCTAACTTTACACATCAAAGTTTAACAAGCTTTATATGAGGCATGATGTAACTACGCCCTTACGAGTAGTAGCACAGTAGGAAGTCTGTAACACTGCTATTAAACATTTCATCATATGCACTGTTCTCTACAACTAGTTTTTTGTTTTTTTTTTTAAATCAAATGAAAAACACATTGCAGCAACAAAAGGCTGGCAAATGGCTGAAGCTTACAGGGAAGAAATGCTTCACAGAAATAAAATTCAAGTCATTAAATTTAGTCTTGAATGTCAAGCTCATGGCTTATAGAGCTGCAATAATTAGTCCTTTAATCTATTAGGTGATTAAAGCAAATTTGATATTTGTCCAATACGTCAAATATTGGCTGAATATATATATATATATATATATATATATATATATATATACACACACACACACACACACACACACACACACACACACACACACACACACACACACACACATCTAATCATGATCATGCCAATATACAAAACAAGACATACGTATAAAAATGTGTATGTAATGCTCTCTGTCTGAAGAAGGGCAATTACGCCCGAAACGTCACGTGTGGTGATCTCCATTAAAGTTACTTAGGAGCTAGACCTGGTGTGCGGACTCAAATTGTCTTTTTCAATCCAATTTTAGACTCAATGGTTGAACTGATAGGAAATGTGTTTGCACATTTTTCAACAATTTTCAACAGTCCCTTGACCAACAAAAATAGTGTAATGTCCTAATAAAAATAACTGGCATATTCATTGTTAAAGCTCTTTTTACGTATGAATTCTAGACGCTGTCACGGGATTCAAGTCTGGACATTATCTGAAGCTGCCCTTTTCTCAACCACTCCCTAGCTGCAAAGTTATTGGACTAATAACTACGCTATTCTCACAAACTAATAAAATCTGACTTTAAACTAAGAAGCTGACAGGTTAAAGACAGTTTAACGTGATCTGACTGCACTTCCAATCTCACATGCGCCTGTGTTGAGTAATGTCTGGAAAAGTTCAGAACTACAGTCCATGGGTCAATTGGACTAACGCGGCTTACACCTCTTCTTAAGCTTAGTCAGTCATAATTTGGCCATCTAAGTCTTACCTAATAATAACCACAGTTGGACCAGCCAGTTGTACATGCAAGCCTTCTTCTCCCTTCAACTAGCTGTAAACCTTATGCCTAGGCAGGAGCGAGTGTAAAGTCAAAGTCTAAGTTGTTTTGTACACCTTGTAACAATGTAGGAAACTTGCTGTATATGCTCAACATGTTTAATTGAGGAGATGGTTTAGAAGTTGTGAATCCGTGTGAGATATCGATTTGGATTTATTGGACTATTTTTGGATAGCTTTCCATTGCCAACCAAACCAGTTCAAAGCAGGTGAATCCTCTCCCAACATACCAGCTCTTTGGTGTGTTGGGTGAATCCTCTCCCAACACACCAAAGAGCTGGTATTTATAATGGGGTAATGGGCGATACTTGAAAATTTTAAAAAGTAAAGAAAAGATGGGAGAAACACCCTTCTACCATGTTATGAGTGTTGATGTTGCATTATATCTCTACGGGAGGTCACTCTGCAATTTCTCTGTTGACAACATGTATTTGGACTGCCACAAACACAACAATACATCTTTGCTGCTGATTTGAAGGTGACTGTTATTATTTTTTATTTATAGTATTTATTTTTTTACATACATGCTTCACTTGGTGTTTTTCCTGATGGACGAGGGAGTTGCTTTGGTGGTTGTGACTGTTGGTGTAACTCCTTAACCAGATGGTGCACACCTGAGGTGAAGGGAGTCATCAAGCTGATGAAAGAATCCAATTGAGCTTGGCTGGCTTGCGGGACTCTGGAGGCAATTACCAACAGTTATGAATGGGCCAAGTGGTGTTCACTCCTAGCAGCAGTTGAAGCAAAAACTGAGGTGTGGGAGGAGTTTGGTAAGGCCATTGAGGAAGACTTGCAATTGGCCTAGAGGCAATTCTGGCAAATTATCAGGCAACACAGGAAGGGGAAGTGGTTTCCTGCTCACATTATGTACAGTGGAGACAGAATGCTGCTAACCTCAGTTGAGGATATAGTCTGAGGAGCTCTTCAATCCCACTGACCTCTTGAGGTTGTGTGAAGGTGCATGGGAGTTTGCTCAATTAGACTACATGTGTTTTGTGAACTTGGAGAAGGCATTTGACAGCACCCCTCCAGCCTATGGGGGGTGCTTCAGAAGTATGGGGTGACTGACTCACTGCTACAGGCCACTCAGTCCCCTTACAATGATAGCAAGAGCTTGGTTCACATTGTCGGTACTAAGTCAGGCCTGTTCCTGGTGAGAGTCAGACTCTGCCAGGGCAGCCCTTTGTTTCTGATTGTGTTTATAACTTTTATGGACAGAATTTCTCGACAGAGTCTAGTGAAAGAGGGTTTCTGCTTTGGTGGCCTCAGGATCGCATTTCTGATCTTTGCAGATAATGTCCTTCTTCTGGCCTCATCAGGCGGGGACCACCACTATAAACGGCTAAACATGTAAAGTGGCTGCGATAAGAATCAGCACCTCCAAGTCTGATCATGATGACCATGATCCTCAGCCAGAAAAGGGTGGAGTTGGTCAGAGACAAGTTGCTGCCCCAAGTGGAAGAGTTTAAGTATCTTGGTGTCTTGTTTATGAGTGACGGGAGAGTGGAGCACGAGACTGACAGATGGATTGGTGCCACATCTGCAGTGATGCGGATGCTGTACCCGTCTGTGGTAAAGAGAGAGCTGAGTGTGAAGCTATTAATTTAACAGTCAGGCTACATTCCTACCCTCACCCATGGCCACGAGCTTTGGGTAGTGATCAAAAGAATGAGATCAGAGGTACAAATGGCAAAAATTTGCTTCCTTTGAAGGGTGGCTAGAGTCTCCCTTAGAAATAAGATGAGGAGTTCAGTCATTCAGGAGGGGCTTAAAGTAGTGCCGCTACTCCTCCATGAGCCATTTGAGGTGGTTTGGACTAGAATGCCTCCTGGACGCCTTCTAGGTAAGGCATTTTGGGCATGTCCTATAGGGACAAGGCCCCAAGGCAAACCCAGGACACAATGGAGAAATTATATCTCTGGGCTGGCCTCAGAACACCTCTATAGCCTCTTTCCCACGAACAGGTTTCCGGAGCCGGTGCCTATATTTGAACCATTAGGCAGGTTTTCGACCGCAGAAGCACTCGGTGCTCGGCCGAAAAACAGGTTCAACTCCGGCCCTGCAAACTAGCTGGTCTCGAACCAAGAATGCGTGACAAAAGCGGCAGAAGGGCATGACTCTGCCATCTCAACATCAAGTTTTCTACCATATTACATGCGTATTACATGAGAAAAGTGAAGCGATTTTCACGGCTGTGAATTAGGTTGGGCTCTAAGGCTGAACTTGCTGCTTTGTATCAGTTCATATCACAGATAAAAGCTGCGTACTTGTGGTCTTGCTCTGTGTTTTGTCTGTGTGTTGTCTGTGTTTACCTCTGTG
Source organism: Archocentrus centrarchus (assembly GCF_007364275.1). Classification (NCBI taxonomy): domain Eukaryota; kingdom Metazoa; phylum Chordata; class Actinopteri; order Cichliformes; family Cichlidae; genus Archocentrus; species Archocentrus centrarchus. The sequence goes on along the minus strand of NC_044349.1, from coordinate 23,185,933 downwards.
CTGCACACAGATGCTGCAGTAGTTTGGTTTGGACCATAAAACGCATTTGCAGCACAAGAAAGGGGAGCGTGTTCTCCCATGTTTGTGCACTTCCATGTCCAGACGAGGACCCGCCCACACTCATACGTAAAGAAGCAGTACACAGAAATGCGGGCTCGTTCTTAAGCGTTTCGTTTGTTCATTGAAGCCAGCACCAGCACTGGCTCCTCAGCGGTGGGAAAGTAGCATATGAGTTGGAGGAGGTGGCCAAGGAGAGGGAAGTCTGAGCAACTGCTGCCCCCGCGACCCAAGTTAGGATAAGTAACAGAAAATTGATAGATGGATTGTTTGGATCAAGGTAGCCATACTGTTGGGCAAATAAATAATTTCAAAAGTTGTTTCTAGTTTCACTGTGCACCCAAGACTCAAAACAAGTCATGCCTGGCATGAAAGTAGCTGCCTCTCATCTCACTTTTATTTTTCAGTGTATCTTTGGGTCGTGTTTCATAAGTCACTTTTAGTGTCACTTAACCTTTTAGTCCTAAATAAATACTGACTTGTGGAGATTTCAAATCTGCTTGCTGTCCCCAGGAAAACCTCTCCACTAAGTGTTTCATTTTCACAAACTCAAATGAACATCCATCCAGCATGATGCAAAAGTGAATCTCTGAGAAATATTTACTGACACACCCTATCATTGGTGTGAATAATATAGTTCAAATTTCAGGCATTGACACAGTTATCTCTTAAGAAAATACACACAAAGTCAGTAGCAAAAGAACATGCCCTTGTTAAAAATAATGAGAAGAAATGCCATAAATACTAACAAAATACTCTGCAGAGTGAGCATTAGTCTTTATTTGAAACAGATATTTGCAGATGATAGTGACACCTAAAAAGCCTTTAATAGCACTTAGTCTTAGGGGCAAAATGGGCCATTCAGCCACAACCTTCTCCAGCTGCAATTTCACAGGAAGATACTGTGAATGTTTTGATTCTAAACCATTGCCCTGAGCTTTCTGTCAAAAGTATGCATTGACTCAGTATAAAAATGCAGCGTTTAGGGAAGCTGCCCATGCGAGAAATTTGTTAATTAACAATGTGCCCAACTCAACACTTTCTATGGTGAATGGAACTCATATCTACACTGTTACTTACAAACCTGTCACAGAATGATTATGAGTTATTCTCCTACTTTTCTGACTGACTGAACAGTTCAGCAGTACAGTGAACGCTTGCTACATAGTTAGAAATGTTATATAATATACTGGCCTCAAGAGTACACTTGAATCTGACTGCTGACCAAATATAGGACAGAATAGGCCTGAATGTGAATTTACAAGCTGCCACTTTTCACATTTGGCTCCTTTTCTTTCAGTTTCACTAATTAACAGAAGGATTCAACTTTATATCAGGGTAGGTAACAATTTAACAATACTTATTAAACTTACAGTAAGTAGAAAATCATCATGAAAGTCTCACTTGAGCATTATCATTCTTTTTGGTCTTGTAGGGCTCCTCTCTACACTGTAAAAAAAACCCCTGTAATTTAAAATAATTTATTCCATGAATTTTACGTAATTTTCCTATTATTCTGAAACATGTGAAATATGAATAAAATTAGACCATGAATTAACATGTCTAATGTAAAATGAATAAATAAATAAAGACCTTTGTATAAACATGATTTTTTTTTCATGTTTTCATAGGAAATCCATTATTTTTCCACACAAAAGGACTGTAAAATACACTCACAATAGTAACATAATTTAAATTCTAGTTTATTAATGTAAATATATATCTGAACTGATGAGTGAATAATGACACAAAAATTTCTGTAATTTCACATAGATTTGTTCTTTAAATAGCAGATATGTTGTGTAATCATGGACATTTTCACCAGAAAAAAATGTGGAAAAAACTTTATTATTTTCTTCCACTTATTCAGGGCCGGGTGTGGGGGCAGCAGCAGGCCACTCTCTCCCCAGCTACCTGCTCCAGCTCATCTGGGGGAACACACAGTTCACAGAAATATTGCTGCAGCTGGGGTGCCAGAAATTTTTTAATTTTTTTTTTTAAAAGGAAATTTTCTGTTTCATGAAATCACAGAAATATTCTGGCTGTCAATCTCCTGCTCCAATCTCCCCTTTGTCAAGTGTCAAGAGTTAAACTCCTCCACTTGGGCCAAATTTATTATTATTATTATTATTATATAACATCTCCCTGACAGAAGATGAGGGAGATGGGAGTGGGAGATTAACAGACGGTTAAACGGACGGGCTGTGGCTGCAGTGATGCGGATGGTGAAGAGAGAGCTGTGAAAGTGAAGCTGTCAATTTACCGGTCAATCTACATCTCTAAACTCATCTATAGTCACGAGCTTTGGGTAGTGACCAAAAGAACAAGATCACGTCTCCTGGGCGCATCTTGGGTGAGGTGCTCTGGGACGATGCCCCGGGCCAGACCCAAAACACGCTGGAGAGATTATATCTCTGGGCTGGCCTGGCAACGCTTCTGTGTGCCCCTGGATGAGTTGAAGGAAGTGGCTGGGAAGAGAGAGGTCTGGGCTTGTCTACTTAGGCTGCTACCCCCTTGACCCCATCCCAGGTAAGCAGAAGAAAATGAATGGAGTATATAACACCTGAAAGTATTAGCAAATTGTCTAAACAGTTTACACCCTGAGCATGCCTGATCACGCTTGATGTCCTCTGAACTTGGAAGCTAAGTAGGGTTGGGCCTGAATAGTACTGGATGAGACACCAAAAAAAATAAATAAATAAAAATATTATATATTTATATATTTTACAGAATTTAATTTTTGTGGTGCCCAGCTCCTGGAATATGTTTGTGATTTGATGAGATTTTTTTTTTTTTTTAACAGTGCATGTGCCTTAATTCACTTAATTAATTTAAACAGATGCTGTGTGTGAAACATTTTCCAATATAACTTGACAACACTATGGTGTGAAGTGCTGGATACTCTTACGGCTAAATTACATCCCTTAATGAATTGCTAACGTCCAATTCATTAATGCAATAAGAGAGACATTCAAGTATAGTACACACTAACTGTATACTGTGTATTAATAATGTATACAATATTGAAACACATGCTTTACTTAAGTTAGCCAGTTACTTACAGCATTTTACACATGTCAGGTTTATGGTGCACTGTAAAGTACCAGCTTAAAACTGTGAACAGGAAGTGATTGGGCTCTGACATTCCCAGTGGTGAGCTGCATGTCTGCAGAGAGCACTGAGAATCAACTACTGCTGACAGGTTGCAGTCTTGACTGGCAGAGTGCTGGAGTCATGAGGTCTGGGGGACAAACCGGGGAAGAACATGGGGAAAAACAGAACAGGAAAACATAGCAGCTACCCCCATCAAAGGCTGACAGGAATAGACCTGACAATGCCTGTGCTACTTTTGAATTATTTTGTGGGCATTGCAACTATTTGATGAGGGATTAATAGGTATGATGTATTTACACTTGATAACGATGGAGAAGGCTGTGCAGAAACTGATAAGCATGACATATCACCTATCAAATAAAGTTCTGCATCACTGCTGAGGTCTCACTGAATAACCAAAACATATTTTAGGTCTACCTTTGGATTCTTCCTTGCATATTTTCTGATAAAAGGACCGATGAGTTGGCATATCAGTGGAGCAGATCACTTTGTCTGGATATCAGTGACAATGTAGTTTTGCTTTTCAGCAGCCTGATAGTACCAGCTGAGAAAAGGAGTAAATCTCTGAGAGAAAAAAAATATATAAATTATTCAATAGGAAAAAAAATAGTATTAGCTGGGGAAGTTGTATAAAAATCACAAGTGGAAGTCGCTCTTTGTTTCATAAAAATTACACTACTGTCTGTGTAGCATCTGGTGTTGATAAAGGATTTATTGTTTTGATGAACAACATGATTACTCAGGCAGGCTAATGGACAGATGATCTGCACAGGGATTATATATTCCATTATATGCCTGCAGGGGCAAAAAATGCAAGTGGGAGAGAAAGAAATAGCCAATGTTACTGAAGTAGGTAAGCAGAATGCAACCTGCTGTTAACCTTTATTATAAGCCATAATATCTGAATGCAAAAATAAGTAAATAAATAAATAATAAGTGGAGCTAAAATCTTTTGTTGGCGACAATCCTACAGTGAGAACGGCACCAGGTGAACAATGCCAAGCAAAAAATAACACAGGAGATTACTGAAGAGTATAGAGGTGTTGCAGGATGAAATTAGGAAACACTAAAAACAAACAAACAAACAAAGCAAATGTTATAGCTTATTTATTCCTCCATAATTTTTAAAACCGTTTTATGTGTGACGTCAAATAAGCTAAACAGTCTTCTCAGGAGTGTACACTGGTGACCTACCTTGCTTAAGTCCCTGTAAATCACAGCAGGGAACATTAATCAAGATTAAAAGGATTAATGTGAACAGAGGACTCGTTAACTCCAAATGATGAATGCATTAGGTGACATTGGCAGTTTTAAAAAAGCTTTTAAAGGAATAATCATCAGACTGTTTCAACTAAAATAGCATTAAGTACTATAATAAAATAATCTAATATTATAATAACCCTACCTCAAATTAGCCACTTAGTTGGTCTTTTATGATAAAAACTGAACATCTTGTAGCTTTGGATTGGTGTAGGACAAAACAAAGCAATTTGATGACATCATCTGGGGAATCAGAAAAAAAAAAATTTACGGGCATTTTTTCTGCCTAAAAATTGATCAATTAATCGACAAAATTATGGACAGATTAGTCGATAATCGTGGCTAAACGCAGCTGTCCCTAAAACCTTGAAGATGTCCTGTTGTCATAATGTTATACAGCAGTTATAAAGGATAAATACATCGGCGTTAACAACAAAGGCGAAATAATAAGTGGAGCAGAAAGTGGAGGTAGGACTATTCTCCTATTGTGGGCACTTTTACACCTTGTAAACAAAGCAAGGCAAAAATATTATATCACTGCAGTTAATCAACGCTAAAGACACGGATATTTTCGAAGCACATACAGCAATGAAACTCGAAAAAGACGTCCTACTTATTTGAGCTAATATATCCGCTTAAAACGTTGTCATACCGTTACTGCGTATTTCACGCCAACCTTTAAATAGCCCAACAATAGTTAGCAGCTGATAGTGTAAGCTAGCTACCGTCCCTGAATGCCACAACAAAGGGTTAATCATCTTTCGGGCCAAAGAAGATATTGTTATACACTGCTGTCATAACGTTGCACGGTACAAAGGAAAAATCTCCTACAACAAAGACAACCCGACTCACCATAGTAAGAGGTGGGGATGTCCGTTTTTCTAGCCATGGCACTTAGCAGGACAGACGCGGCACCGTCGTCTTGGTTTTGGAGACTGCATATGAGAGTCGAGGTGAACCCCAGCTGTTTTAATGCCTCCCAGTAGTCCCGTCGTGAAATAAACACAGAGGTCTTAGGCTCTTGGTCGGAGGATGCTTCGGCCACGCAGCTGAGCGTCAGTCGTGTTTACAGCGCGACGTCATTAATTATTCCAAAACGGTCTTAAAGGGGACGCTGCGCACTCCGGGCTCCTGCTGATCCCTGTCCCGGTTCCCTTTGTTAAATCCAAAGCTCACACACGGAGGATGTTGTGCACTTTGGGCATCTGACATCAACTGATTTCAGCAACTCGCGAACGAAAACAGAGGAGTTAGTATACTCACTGCCTGCGCCTGTAAAAAAAGAGCAGCTATTATTGTTGTGTTGATTAATAATTCAGTCAGTTTTGCAGCTTGTATTTTTTAGGCAGTCGCAACTCTGTCCGCACTGAGCCGTCCAGTGGAGAAACACTGACCTCAGCTGGGACTTCGGTCACATTGCAGAACTTCCTAAAGTCACCAAAAGTGACAATAAATCTTTAAAGAAATCTGCCAGGTTTAGTTTGCAGTCATCACATTTGTGGGTCAGGTCTGACTCATGCTAACATCTCATAGAGTTTACACATTTGGGAAAAACCCCACTTAGTAGATGTTCACATAAATGTCCCATACATCCACTCAGACGTTTCCACTATTTTAGACTGGTTAAAACCCGTGCTTTTGAAGTTAGTGAAGCAACGCTGGAATCACACAGCCAGTCTTGAAAACAAATGGTCCCGAGGAGGCCAACTATGCAACACAAATAAGAATGTCTTTGTGAGTATGTAAAGAAAAATGATTGCCTATTCTGAGAAATGGGGTGTAAGAAACCAGATTCTTAATTAATGTAGAAGGCTGTCTACATACACCAGACCCCTTCTCTATGTTCTTCTCAGTCTTGCACACACATAGAAAAACATTGATTGTGGGTATTGTGTGTCCGCTCAGGAAGTTAGAGACTAAGTGGGAAATCAATGAGCAGAATGGTGACTGGTCATCGTATCTACTAAAGCTGCAACCTCAGGGATCCATCTTGGATGTTACCTGCATTATAATGGAATATAATCTGCTTTTAATGACAGTATATCTGAAATGTTAATACTGAATGAGAAACTGGACAGAGAATTTGTATTAAAATAACATCTAACAAGTGGTGTCTTAGTGTCTTAAGTGTCTTGGAGCATGAGGATGAAAGTAATGAGAGCTCAGGCTGCCAAAGGCTGGCCATTAAGAAGGGATGGACTTCCCAGGGACAGATTGCATGTTGATGTGATAGAATCACTGCCAGTAGCACACTGGGAGAATCAGAATCACATTATAGCCAAGTGCAATAAAGAAAATGTAGGACAATTTGTCTTTGTGACATTGGTGTAGGACGAGAGTTTTTCAGCCTTTTATGGATTAGAAGTGTTTAAATGAAGCAACGCGGGGATTCAACTGAGACCCTCAGGCGTGACTAATACAAAGAGCAGTGAAATAACAGCATTATATATATATATATATATATACAGTATTTTTTTAAAAAGCATCTGCCAACAACAGAAAATAGTCAACTGAAGCAGATGTTTAAGGGGTTGTGTTTTTCTAGGAATTTGTATCTTTGAACTTCTGTTTTAATCTCGGCCAGATGTCTTTAGATTTTAAATAGACAACAGTCAAATGGAACCTTTTTAAAGCACAGTTGGAAACATGCTTTCTTTTGTTGTGAGTATTTCTACATTAATATAGCTGAGTGGTATCAATATTTCCTATGTTCAAATGTACATTAGTAAATCTGTAAAAAAAAAATGAGAGTGAGAAAGAGAAGAAAGGTTGTGATAATAAAAGGGAATGTTTAATCTATCTTTCTACAGGATGTGCTTTTAAAATGTAATCTATATGTTTAATGGTAAGGACAAAGCTATGCAGAAGTTATCCATTCAAACAAATAATTTGTTTATTCCCAGCAGTGGGAAAGCTCATGAATCCTGCAAGGGTTGAAAAAGAACAATAATGCAATTCATACAGTAGGCAGACTGCTCCCTGCTAACTGTATTATCCAGAGTTTCCATTTGCATCCATCTCTTTCACTGTCATTCAGTGAAAGAGATGGATGTCACCAGCTTGCTTATTACATAATCATGAGGGTACACAACAGATGCAGTCACATTTTGTGCTGTTTGCAATCTTCTTTTTATTTTTTATTTTTTTGCCTTATGAAACAAAAGGTAATTTCTTTATCGACATCCACTGTCCTCTGGCAGCTTGGATAGTGAGGTTTTTTCTTTTATAATCAGAGGCAGAAGAAGATGGTTTTAATGCAATCACCCTTTGTCTTTTTCTTTCAGTGGTTACAATTGTTACAGTTTTAATCAATTCTGCAGACACCTACAAATTGAAGCCCTCTATAAGTTTAGTTGTAAAGGGCAATTTGGTACCAATGTACAGCAGAAGCATCACTGCCCAGATGAGCGACAGAAGTATAGAGTGCAGCAGGTCATTGCTATAGTCTTTTTTTTTTTTTCAATCAGTGGGATAAACACAACAAATCTGAAAGACATGTATTGCACAATGGGTAACAGGAAATTGCATCTGTGATTGGTGAGGATGCCAGCCGAGGAGTCAATGATCTTTCTGTGAGGGGAGAACATTTACAAAGAGAATGGACACTTTGTATTTCCTGGGTTTCAGAATGCCAGAGCTCGTATCTGCCTACAAATGCACTCTTTTCTTTTGTGTGATAAGTATAGTGTTCAGTGTTTGTCTGGAAGAGCGAGTACAATAGCATTTGAACTGCCACACAAAAAACCTGCACCATTCTTATCTTCAGGTGCATTACAGATTTATTTTGGTATTGCAGCTAAATTGATGCCTTGGTTTTTCTTATTGTTTATAAGGCTACTATTGGATATTTCAGTCAGTGCTGTTTCTTTGTCATATCACTTTGCAATAATAAGGTAATAATAACAATAAGATATAAACTCAAAAAAAATGCATTCAAATTCAGTCTAAGAGTCATTTTATGGTCCAACAGCTGGTCCAGAAATACCTGTTTTGTGCTAAGATGGCAGTTCTGCTTGAAAGAAAATAAAATATATCATTTTCAAGTAAAACAATGAATATACATAAAGATATTCAGCCCTGATTTACTTGTGAGATGGCATTACAGTTGCACATGGATTATATATACTCCATTATATGCCTGCAGGAGCAAAAACAACTCTCTTAGCTGGAAAGGTAAGTGCACTGTCTTGACTTTTCATTTTTTAGATGACACCTGTGTACTCTTCAAACTGGGGACAATATAATGAGTAATTGCTATTGGCAAAGCAAAAAGGTGCAAAAAGAGCAGATTATTTCCTTCATATTGTATTTGGCTCAACACAGGCAGACAGCTGCCTGGTGCCTCACCGGATAGGAGGTTGGAGTTAATTAAAAAAGGTTTTGTTCCACAGACATTTGCCTTGCTTTGCTTGCCGTGCGCTCCCCAAGGCTGTGTTTTGAGATGCATTTGAGACCTCAGGGACTCGTCTAATCAAAACACACAGACTGCTGGCCACCTAATCCTCTGAATTCACAATAACAAGGTGCTGTATGAGACACTGCTCCTTGGTGATGCAGATAATTTGGTGATTACAAATAGTCTACCAATGGTGTAGGCGCTGTACAAAAGTAAATCAAGCCATTGTACATTGAATTTAAAAAACAATTGTATTTAACTAAAGTTTTGCAGTATTCTCTTATATTGAAATGTGTAAAAATATAATTCATTAATTTGTCCAGACTCTTTACTTTCTGTTATATTGATGTTCCAGTCATGTGAAAAAGAAAGTTTCACAGGACTCTATGCAGCTCTGTGAAAAACTAAGTATACCCTTACTGCTTCCATAGGTGATAATAGGGTAAGTAGCCGCCAGGTGCTGCGGCACTTGATTAATTGATCACCAGCAATTTGTTGGTCTGGAGCATTGTGGTCTATGCTAACACAATGCTATAATCTTCCCAGGAGTGGACATGCCATCAAGTTCACCCCAAGAGCTGACCGTGCAATGCTTGGAGAAACTGCAAAAAATAAAACAAAAAACAAGCTACATCTGATACTCTACAGACCTGTGTTTGCATGTTAAATGTTAAAGTTCATGACAGGGCAATTAGAACTTAATTAAAATTATACTGAACAAATATGGCTTGTTTGGAAGAGTTCCCAGGAAAAATCTTCTTCTCTTTAAAAAGAACACGAAAGCAAAGGTTTGCAAAGTTGCATCCAAATAGATGACAAGACTTGCTTTGGACAGATGAGACCACGTTTGGTCAAAATTAAACACAGGATATCATCACAAACATCTTATATCGACTGTCAAGCACAGAGGTGGAGGGATGATGATTTGGACTTGTTCTCCAACCACAGAACCTGGGCATTTTGCAGTCACTGTATCATATTCTAGAGTTAAATGTAGGGCCATCTGTTCAACAGCTAATGCTTGGCCAAAACTGAATCATGCAACAGGACAGGTACAGCAGCATATCTACAACTGAATGGCTGAAAAAGAAAAGAATCAAGGTGAGGCACTGGCCCAGTCAAAGTCTGGACCTCAACCCAATTGAAATGCTTAAGAGAGCTGTGCATGAATGCATGCAAGCTTCAATGAACTGCAGCAACATTACAAAAAAGAGTAGATGAAAATTCCCCCACAACTATGTGAGAGACTGATAAAGTCATATAGACAACAGTTACCTGGTTGGATCATGGAGTTTACTAGAGTATACTAGAGTCATGTGAAAAATGTCCTTTTTCACATGACTCTAAGCTGTTTTTCTGATGTTTTGAAGCAGACGCCGTTTCTTTCTGAGTCATGACTCTTTAAACACAGGTTGCTTGCAGTAGCCTATCTTCTCTGACTATTTCATTTTGAAGGTGTCAACAGATAAAAACCTTCCTGTATTTCACATTTTAAAAAAAACAAAAACAAAACCCTCAGGAAAAGTAACCATCGTTTTGTGAATCTTCTCACATTTGGTGTAAGCTATCTTGAGATGCCTTAGATTTATCTTGTCACCCTCACAGACCTTTGAAGCAGAATCTTAAATCCCAGCTTGGGAATATATGAACAACTGTGAGGCTGTAGGACTCATTTGATGTTAAATAAAATTTTTCTGTAGCATAAAAATTATAATGTGGTTATGTAATATTGCTCTGTCTCATTAAATATTATTTTGTCTTGTCTCCTATGTTATCACATTTTGGGGTAACACATTGAACTATATTGTGTTGTAATATGATGCGTCTCTTTGTATTCTATATGAATCAACATGTCTTTCTTTCACACAGAGAATTGTCTGAGCTAATTAGTCCACAAGGAAGTCGTATAAATCTGGGCCAAAAACATAAAAGAGAAGCCATGCTGTTCCCACTGTCACTTTTAAGTAGGCTAGACTGATTTTTTTTTAACATCGTCTGCTCTGATTGTTGTATTCTGTGCTGTTTTTCCAGATAAATTACTTATCAATTCCCAAAAAGCTGATACAGATCAGTTTATACTAGGGGAACTCTATAAAAAGACTCTTCCTGATTCAGTTACAGCTTCCAGCAAATCGGTCTCCCATGAGGAACTTCAGCAGCTCATGTTGTGATGAGAAATAAGAAATATAGATTCCTGTCCTTAAATGGGATGTCCAAAAATCTACTCTAATAAAATGGTGAAAATTGTGTTGCACTGAACTATGAACAATTTTCAGCATTTTTGTCTCCTGTCACTGACATTATGAGGAAGAAAATATTTAGGTTTTTCTTGAGGCTATTTTCTGAAATTCTTTCAGTTTACAGCACAAGTACAGTGCAAGATTCAAATATATATATATACATATATATATATATATATATATATAAATATATATATATATGTATATACACACACATACACACGGCATATATATACACATTTCCAAATGCAAAGTAATTACAAAGAAATCTATATATATCCGCTCTACCAGGGCAAGAACCACCACAGCAAACAACTGCTGCCAAGAACAACCAGTATGCTGAATACTAGAGCAGCTGACCTGAAAGATAAGATCATGGCTAAGCTAGAAACCTGGAACCCCCGAGGCCAACTACCAAGACTACGTGAAGTATCCTCTGAAAGTCTACTAGAAGATGCGAATGCAGCAGTACAGACAATCCCTACTTTGACCATCACTGAAACCGTTCAGTTGATGTATACCACAGCAACAATGATCCTTGAGATGCTTGGCTATAAGACGAACAGCAGCCACAAAGAGCAGTACCCTCCATGGAAAAGACAGAGGGAAGTTAGCCAGCTATCAGAGTTGCAGAAAGCTGTGGTGAAGAAAGGGGTGCCTAAGAAGTACAACTGGCTGCCAAGCAAAGATTCACAGCTTTGGCTAACCACCAGAAGAGATTTACCAGAGAGACACAATCCAGGAGAATAAACCAGATATGCTCCACTGAACCATCCAAGGTATACTCTCAGTGGCAGGGGAACAATAAGAGAACAGCACCCCACCAAGGCTGGAGATGGACCAATACTGGAAGAGCATATGGGAGAAGGATGCAGCACATAACACCAGTGCTCAGCAACCTCCCTGAACAGGCTCCAGTAACCATCACAGTGGCAGACATTCAAGACAGAGTCTCACATATGAAGAGCTGGACAGCACCAAGCCCTGACATGATTCACACCTACTGGCTAAGGAAGATAACTGCACTCCATGAGTGCCTGGCAGCACAAATGAACCAGCTGCAAGAAGACATACCCAGAATGGCTGATTAAAGGCCGAACAGTCCTGATCCCCAAGGATTCCCAGAAGGAACAGATCCCATCCAACTACAGGTCCCAGAATTGACAGAGATACCAGGGGAGCAAAATACCAGCTACTGGTAGACAGAGCAGTCACTTGAGACTTAAAGTCCAGACTGACCAACCTGTGCAGAAAGCCTATGACTCTTCATCAGGAACTCAAAGGGAATGTGGAGAACAACACTAGAGACCAACTTCAAGCCAATTGCACAAGTCACCATCAAGTGTGGGATTTACCAAGGAGATGCTCTGTCCCCACTGCTGTTCTGCATAGGCCTGAATCCCCTCAGTCAGATCACTGACAAGAGTGGCAATGGATACAGACTACGGAATGGAGCAAAAATCAGCCACCTCCTGTACATGGCTGACAACAAGCTGTATGCCAGGAGTGAACGAGATATTCATTCACTGATCCACACCACACGGATCTATAGCAATAATATTGGAATGTCATTTGGACTGTGTAGTCGAATGTAATAAAGAGAAGGAATGTAGTCAGAACTGAGGGGATTGCACTACCAGAAGGTAACACTGCAGATATTGAGGACAGCTACAAGTATCTTGGAATCTCACAGGCAAATGGGAATGATGAAGAGGCTGCTAGGAAAGCTGCAACATCCAAGTACCTCCAGAGAGTAAGGCAAGTCCTGAAGAGTCAGCTGAATGGGAAGAACAAGATCCAGGCAATCAATGCCTACACCTTGCCAGTTGTCAGATACCCTGCTGGGATAATAAGATGGCCAAAGGAGGAAATAGAAGCCAGTGATGTAAAAACAAGAAAGCTCCTTACCGTGCAAGGAGGGTTTCACCCCAAATCAAGCACCCTGAGACTGTACGCTAAGCAGAAGGAAGGTGGCTGAGGACTAGTGAGTGTCAGGACCACTATCCTAGATGAAACAACAAAGATCCATGAATACATCAGGAAGATGGCCACAAAGGATCAGGTGCTTAGCAAATAACTCAGCCATCAGTAATCTGAGAAAGAAGAGGAGGAAGAACAGGAACCATCATGGAAGGTCGGGCCTCTGCACGGCATGTACCACCAGCAGATAGAAGAAGTGGCTGACAGAAAAATCCTACCAATGGCTGGACAAAGCTGGGTGGGGTGGGTGTTTTTTTTTCTTTAATTTCTGCAAATTCATACATTTGGAAAACACTGCATAGTGCTTTTTCAGTCTTACTGACCAAAGCACTATCTCAGACCTATCTTTGCATTGTGGGAGCAAAGCAGTGCACCCAGAGTAAACCCAACAGGCTGAGCAAGACAGATGAAATTTGTCAGAATTTATAGAATGTTTTTATATTTACTTTAAATAATCGGTTTAAGCTGAAAGTTTAGAATAGAATCGGTATTGTATCTAATTTCTTTTTGTAGTTTTCCAAATACCTTAAATCAATAAGAAACATTGCGTATATGTACCTTTTACTCCTTGAGAACATACACTCACTTTATCAATTACATCTTGCTAGTACAGATGCTTCAGGCTTAATTGTTCATGGCATACATTCAACAAACTGCTGGATACATTCACACTGACATGACAGCCATATAGTTGCTGCAGATTTGTCAGCTGCACATCCATGATGTGAATCTCATGTTTCGCCATATCCCAAAGGTGCTCTGTTGGATTGAGATCTGATGACTGGTGAGGCCATTTGAGTATAGTGAACTCATTTTTTCAAGAAACTAGTCTGAGATGATTTGAGCTTTGTGACATGGTGCATTATCCTGCTGGAAGTGGCCATTAAAAGCTGGGCACAATGTGGCCATAAAGGGATGGACATGGTCAGCAACAATACTCAGGTAGGCTGTGGAGTTTAAACAGTGTATATTTGGTACTAAGGTGCTCAAAGTGTGCCAAAAAATAAATAAATAAATAAAAAATTATCCCTGACACCATGACACCACCAGCAGTCTGAACTGTTGAAACAGGGCAGGATGAATCCATGCTTTCATGTTGTTTATGCCAAATTTGGACCCCACCATACAAGTGTTGCAGCAGAAACTGAAACTCATCAGACTGAGCAACGTTTTCCCTATCTTCTACTGTCCAATTTTGGTGAGCCTGGGCGAATTGCAGCCTCGGTTTCCTGTTTGTAGCTGACGTCCTGTATACAGGACTGGCATTTGGTGTGGTCTTCTGCTGTTGTAGCCCATCAGCTTCAAGGTTTGACAAGTGCATTCAGGGATGTTCTTATATGTACCTTTGTTGTAATGAGTGTGGTTATTTGAGTTGCTAATGACAAGTTGAACGGGTGTACCTAATATAGTGACCGGTCTGTGACTGTATACGTACCTTTCTGGCCCTCCAAAGGGTACACATTACATTTGAGGTCCAATAACTAGCCCTAGGAAGCACATTCATGTGGTTGTACCTGTAGTGACAGAAGTTCATATGCTCACATTCACAAATTATTCTGTTCCTCTTTCTATTAAAAAAAAAAAAAATCATGCGAGAGTAAAAATAAACAACCAATGCTGTAATAATCACGGAATCAATTAATGGTACTGAGGAAAATGTAAATCAATAAAATCCAGCATTTTATCTTCTTTTTCTGACAGCTTTGGGGAAACCTGAGAGACAGACATGTATCTGCTATATCTTTTCTCTCTTTTTTCAAACTATAAATACATTTTTATCCATTTTAAGCATTTTTAAAAAAATAAATTGACATAGATAAACACAGAAGAGATAAAGAAATTCAAATGCTCTCTCCTGCTGCCTGGGGAAGAAAAAAAGGCGCCATGTAAAATTGCAGCAGTATTACTGTTTAGCAGTGGGCTTTATGTCTCCACCTGAAGGAAACTGAGGAAAGTCGGGAAGTTGAGTTGTTTAGGACCATGAGGCGCGCGCTGTTGAATGAGGGCGTCCAGGAGAGAATGGGAAAAGAGTAGTGGAGTGTCGTTTTCTTCAGCTGCGCGGTGATCCCGGTGATGCTGCCGCTTAAGTGTTGCATGCTGAAGAGTCCCGACGCCTGCCCCCCGGTAGCATGAAGAACCGCTCTGCGCGTGGACAAAAGGGGAAATGAAGATGAAGATAAAAGTGGTAATTATGAATGAGAGCCGTCGGAAGTGTCACTGTAAGGTTCAATTGTGGGGAGCTTTTTATGTTTATGCTGCTCAGAAGTGAGTTACAGACTGAGCTCTTTCACCCAATGTGACCCAATTGCACTTTGCCATATACTCATAGTATTCACAGAGGATAATCCTATAAGAGCTCACCCGTTTAAAGTTTTTTTTTTTTTTCGTGCGTGGATTGGGAGTGGGGATGGGGTTAAATATGACACGTTTGAACTGAGCTGCCTAATGCTATTTCTGCAGCCTCTTTAAAGCATGTTTCCTTGTTGACAGACCATGTTGAGCGCATTTGTGTAGCGCAGCTGACACTGCATTTGCAGCCTTGCATGAGGGAAGCGCGCTGCAATTATTATTGTGCTGCCTTCGCTTTGAAAGCTGCCATTTAATTAGCAAAAAAAAAAGAATCTCATGACCAAAGAAGCAGATCCTAAATTGACTGAATATTCCAGATCAACTGCTCTGACCTCATGTTGTGATTTGTTTTTCTGGTGTTTCACGTGTCTCTCTAGTGCCAAGGGGTTAGTGGCATCATCATCGTTACCATGGTTACAGGCTTTTTGTTGGTGTACAATAGCAGCTCTGGTGACAGATCAGCTTCCTTATCAAGTTCTTCCTCCTCATCATCCTCTCACCGTTTGGATGCGCCTGTTCAGTCCACAAAAAGACTGGTTACACCACAGAGGCTCCAAACGCCATCTCTGGAGGGGTACTCAGGTGTCATGGATCATAAGGTAAATAAGCACCATCTGTGCACTGTGAGACAACAAGTCAAGTCCTGTTATAGACAGTGATGATGCTGCACCTGGTTCTTTGAAATGCTGAAGCACACACACACACACACACACACACACACACACACACACACACACACACATATATATATATATATATATATATATATATATATATATATATATATATATATATATATATATATATATATATATACCTTTTATAGGAGCTGATTAGGAGTTGAAGAATGTGCAGTATCTACAGACCATCTAAGATGTTTAGCAGTGATTTTATTTGAAAAACAATAATTAAATTGTTTCCATTTTCAAAGATATCAAAGTTGGGATATATCAAAGGTTGGGGCCATCCTCACCCACAGTGGCAGTGTGTAGGGCGAAGGATCAGAGCTTTTTCAGTGCATTAGGTGCCTGCACAGAGAGGAAGGCAGGCTGGTTATGTGTTTGCAGTGAAAAAGAAGTGTCTGGTGGCTAAATGGGTTTTGCAGTAGGCACATGGGTGCCCAGAAACCAGTGACACAACAGCAGAGCATGTGTCACAGTACACTGTGGAGTGAAAATGTTTGGAAAAGAGAAAGCAAGAAAGTCAAATTCACCTTGCACTGATTTAGTCGCAGCGTTTCAACAGTGGCTGTCCTTTAACAGCGTTCTAACCTTCTCAGTCAGACTCTACATTGAGGAATTTGAATTCACCCTATTCATGTGGGCGTCTTTATAATCAGATGGGCATACATGTTAAAAACCTATCCCTCAGAAAAATCACTGATTGCTGTGGCCTTTTTTTTTTTTTTCTTTTTTCTTTTTTACTAGCTGCACCTAATCTGTATTCTGCTGTCACCCAGGCAAAGCAGAGAGCATGTAGAGTTCAGGTATGCACTGAAAATGTATTTTTTGAAACGGCTCCAGTGACTGAAAACTCATGTGCGCATTTCATTTTTGTACTGCCTTATGTGTTCGTTAACATTTTTATTCTGAAGCAGTGCTGTCTTTTTATTTGAACTTTTCACAATTTCCACCAATAACAATGAAGTTCTAAAATGAGTGAAATAAAATCGCGCAACAAATTTTGTTAATGAGGAAAAACCTTTGTATTCTATCAAAGGCTTTCATATCACCTCTTAAGCATTGACCTCAAATGGATTTTATGTGCTAGAACTAGCTCAAAATTCTCTTTATAGTTTACTCTGTTTCTTAATTCATAATTAATATTCAGCATGAAATATTTAGTGACAAAAGCACTTAAAACAGGATGCATTTCTAGAACATCTACTCAAGGCATGACCACTGTAATCTTTTGGTCATGGAAGCGGCACCATCAACAGTAATATAATACAAAAGCCCACCACTGTGACCCACAGCATTATTACAGACTGCTCATTCAAATAGAGCATTCACACAGCATCACGTCTCCCCTCAATGAGAAAGATATACAGCAAGACACAGCAGAGTGGAAAGCTTGCTGCATTGCTCATGTGGCACTGGACAGGAACGGATTTGGGGGGAAAAGTTTTGCTTAGCGTTCACCTTACACTGCTCAGTGATCAATGAGATGAGCGTGTGAAAGTCATGCTACTTTGGAGAGAGGTGTAATCCAGCTTAGGCATGTTGGACTCATCTCGGTGCTATCTTGAGTAAGCTTGATTCTAAGATCAGTGCTCCTATGAGATGTTGTAAAACACTAATCAGATCCCTTTAAACTAAATGAAAAAGAATCATTTATCTACAGATTTTGCAGGTACTCTTAAGAGAAATGTAAGCAAGCTGCTTCATTTTTGACTTTTTCGCGTGGGCACTTTTTTATTCATAATCTCTCCTGTTCGTCTAATTCCGCCTAGCTGACAGGTGATTCACGATGGATCCACACTGCAACAGCTTCATACTGCTTAGTGTCACTCTGTACCTTCCTCTGATGGGTGGGGTGGGAGGATTTTTTAGCTCTGCTGCTGCTGCTTCATCCTCTGACAGAGCCCAGGAATGACTAACCAGAGCAGACCTGCTGCAGGATCTGTGGAGTGGGTGGATCTGTCTGTATAGTTCCCTTTAGGGTCATCTCAGGTCTGCTGCTGCTGCTGCTGGTGGAGGGAATGTTGGCTTTGACACAAGTGTGTGTGCACACACACACACAGACACACATTCACAGCACTGGTACACTCATGCAGACACACTGTTAAAATTTTATGCCCCCGTCAGAGCCAGAGTTCCTTGGAAATGTGAGAAAAGCTCTATCGGGTGTGCCTGCTGGACCCTGATTATTGCCTGTATTAACTTATGTGCATATCTTGTTCACATGGGCTGTGATTTCACTAAGGTGGGCGGTGGTCTGTGGCGGCTTTGCTCATTTATGCATCACCCAAGAGGTGGCAAAACACCCAGCACACATTAATCACTAAGACCGTGCTGCCTCATGTAGCTGAGGGTTATGGGCTTAACATTTGGCTTCCCTCTCTTCTCATTTCATTGCTTAAATGTGTGAAAAGAAAACAGCAGCGTTGAAACCCACAAATCTCTATACAGCAAGATCACACATCAGAGTTATGGCGCATATTTGTGGGGGATAGTTTGAGCAACTGGCTGGAAGTCTGGCTGTTCATTGTGTTTCTCTCTCTGTGTGACTGCAGTGTCTGCAGGTTTTTGTGAGATTTCTGCCTCTAGTATGTTGTTCTTTTCTTTGACATGTTGTAGTGATTAGAGCTGCTGACTTGAATAGATTCTTTCACACGCGCAGGTTAACATACTCTCGCTCCATTTTTCTCCTTCGCCCCTCGTCTTCTCAACCTCACTGATATGTTGGTGAATCCAGTTAAAAAGATGTTGACCTTTGAAGAACTGTCAACAGAGCCAATCTACATTGGCCTTTATACACTCTAATCACGAAGCCAGTGTCAAAGCGCGAGTGTGGATTGTGTCCCAGCGCAACTTTATGATGTACCTACTTATTATGAGCAATACCTCAATGTGCTCTGACAGCTTTTAATGCAGGTAGCCTTGGCGAAATGGATGCCATTATAAAGCCACAAATTTATTCTATATTTACCTTTCTAACATCCAATTTAAAGCTGTCTCATAGCGTACGGAGGCAACACTTCATAACAGTTTGTATGTGAAAAAGCAGGAAAAAATAAATTCAGCCCTTTGAGCTCACTTAACGGATGAATTAGGATATACAAATTTAAATTCAGCTCAAGATAGGGGAGCACTCCTGGCAAAACAGGTGATATTATCAGCTGCCACACTCAGTCATATTAGTGTTACTGAAAAATTAGGCAAATAGCAGGAGTCAAGAGGAAATCATCAATATCACCAACAGAAAATAATATTTCATCTCTTCTCTCTGTCTTAGTTTGACTGGATTAAGAAGAAGACAGGTGCTTTCATTGACTTAACTCTATTTCCTCAAACTGAGAACAGAGCAAATTTGGAATTGCGACCTGATTGTGTGTCATTGGCAGGAGCTTAATGAGATGTCTAGAGGAACTGTCGGGAGGATTTTATTGTAATTAATTGGTCTCTGCGAAAAGAAAGCAGCACTGATTGTGAATCCCTCATGCTGCAGAAGGGTCTTTTTCATCTCATCCTGCTCTCAGCTGAGCCACTGTCCCAATTCTGTGCACTTTAGAAAGTATATAGTGATGATGTTTAACATCCAAGTGATTTTGAATCATGTGCAAATACATCTTATTCTTTTCCCACTATTGCTCCTCTCAGAGGACAGTTAACTTGAAAGTGTAAGTCTTTATATTTCTCACTATAATCAGAAATCCAATTAAAAGTCCAAAACTGAATCAAAAAAATTGTTGTCTGTGTATTCTGTATAATTATTGAGGCATGCTGTAGATGATATGTTCCTACGCAGTCAAGCTTCCATAAGTGCACTTCAAATCTGCAGCTGAAAATAGTCACAAAAAGCTCCAATTATTGTTTTTGAACGGTCTCTGAAAATGTCTCTATAGAGACCACTGGGCTTGAGTCTAAGAGTCACGGACAAGTTGAAGAAGTTAGGAAGGAACTGAGATGCTATGTGGAGTGTGTCCACCCAATTCTGATGTTGTCAGCCCATTGCCATATGTGCCAGCAGACACGTTACTCTACCTTCTAGCAGTTTCAGTAGACTAATACCATCCATTATAATCAATGCTAAACAGAGACCAAAGCAGATTACGTGGATATCTATCAGTCATATGGTGCCTAAATCCAACAAAACAACTTGTCAAGTAAATGTTGCACAATAACAAAAGTTAAGTCCAAAAGCTAAGTCTGAAACTGTGGATGTGACAGTGGATGTGAACCTTCATGTTCCTGTTTTGGGATTTTTTTTTAAAAGACCATAAGACCAGCATCCGCTGTTTAATCTGTGGATAATTATGAGAGCGAGGGCCATTTTTTGTTTGTTTGTTTTTATTCAATACATCTTTCTGACTATTAAATAGCTCAGGCCAAGACTTCTTCCTACAAGTCTGTGCGATGTAACCTTTTCAAACTGAGTGCGCTTGTAGACATGAATTTGGAGACTGGAGGCACAATAGAAGCTCTTGTTCAATATCAAAAGCTGACTGATGGGGATTGCTCTGAAAGTAATTATGATCTTGGGTTCCCCTGGGAAGTGTATAATCAGGATCATACTGATTAGTCTAGAGTCAGTGAGTGGGCAGTAATTGACTGGGACTGGAACCAGAGCCATACTCTGAACTGCATCTTCTTGTGCTGCTCTTAACAATATGGACCTCATTAATGCAGTCTGCCTCACATCATATTTCATAGAGTAGCCTTGTAAGGTTGAAATTAGTGCCTTTTTAGGTCACGTTATTTGAAGAAAGTGTACTGCTTTAAAGGTTGTGCATTATTGATCGAGGTAGACAACCTTCTGTCTGCATAATAAAATCTGTATGTGCGTGTGTAGGAGTCAGCAAGTGTTAAAGTGGTGGTTCGTTCACAAATCAAAGGACTGTTGTGGTAATTCAAGGCTGAATATGAGTGAAAACTACTTGTAAAACATTGAATTCATTTATTTATTCATTCACTAGTCTGTGGGTTGCACCTTCAGCTGCCTGGCCTCTGAAATATTGTCCTTCTGATTTTGAAAGCCACTCTCAGTGGGATACAGGCTTTATAAGTGCCTATTTCCCAGCAACATCAAGCTGTCGGAAGCTCAGAGAGCTGGAGCTGGAACTTCAGCATTACTGTCAAGGACACTTTTATTATTTCACAGGCACTTTAAACTATGACACCAGCCCTGCAACCTTCAATTGCCTTTTACTAGTTCAACACACCTCCCTGACTATTAAAATTATTATAATTTGGATTATGCTTTGGAGTAATTGCTTGGACACTGCTTAGGGGAAAATGCACTTTCTCTCTGTTGTTTTCAGAGGAAGAAAGACCTTAAAGGACTCTGATTCTTCCCAGCTAAGACAGGGAGGGTGTGTTTGTGCAACCAAGTGTGTAATTTGCTCCAACCTACCTGATATTGAGAGAGCGTGCACATCCCAACAGGGATGGTTTTTAGGGGGAAATATGATGGAGAATGGAAATGTAATGACTGAACACAGACTTTTATTGCGTATGTTTGTTTGAAGGAATTCTAACTAGTTTTGGATCTGGACATTTTTTTTGGACAGTTGCAGAGAAATGTGATTGCCTTACATATTTTGGGGGCTACATCAAGCTCTCCACACAGACTTACAGACATCCCCAGACATTACAGTCATACACACATTTACAAAGAGGCAGATACACAGACGCACACAAGGCAATCATTCAGCGAGGGGTCACAGAGATAGTGGGGGTGTATTATAAATATAGCAGTGGTAGCAGCGCAGCCTCTGGCATTGGTAATATCACCTGTCTGCACACATACACACGCACACACATAAACACGTTCCCACCTCGGAACCTGATGGAGTGTGAAGCACCGAACACAGTTCAGAATGCCAATGTAGCTCTCTATTAGGGTGGGGAATAATTCATGTGAAGAGTCTCTGGGTGTTTGCTGTCGGATCATTCAGTCTGAGCGTGCATTTTTCAGCTTTGAAAAACCTGGTTGGATGCCACAACATGAATACCTGGTTCTTACCATTCAAACCCAAACAAGCACTTTAATGCTGCAGAGTTTTCTGAGAAAAGCTTGCATGAATTAGCCTCCAAGTGAACTGGATTTTGACCAATAGATGTATTCCTCAGACATGTATTCCAACAGACGTTTGTTTTTCATTTTCATTTTAAGTGAAAACTGCTCTGAGGTTTTTATTTGCCTGAATAAATGTGTGATGCTGATATTAAATAAAACACTGTGTCAAATAGTCTCTGCTACACTCTCAACTGTGCATTTGAATAATAAACTATTTGACAGACATGCCAATACAAGTATAGCTGCTTGATTCAAGACCGGTCTGGATGCAGTTGATTGAATAATCATCTATTAAAAGGGCACTATTTGAATTTACTTTAAACTCCACAATTAAAATCCTCACTTGGGCCCCAATCTCAGACATGCTTTATGCTTTGAGCTTTTGAAAAGTGCCCTTGTGTTGGCTGTTTTGTCTGCATGTGTTATTGTGCTGCAGTCTTTCAAGTTCATTGTTTTTTTTTTTTCTCGGCTGCCACATTTTTAGACCAAGCTGAGGATCTCTGAAAATAAGACTTGTCCTTGATGGTATTTCATTTGTTGCTTCTCTCCCAGAGCCATTGAATGGCACCTGAAAGCACATGTCTCCACAACTGTCTATGAAGCTAAAGCTATATTGAGTTTTCAAGAAGTCCAATGAGTACTTCTGCACTCAAAATTGTTAAGTTCATCTGTGACTTGTGGCTGGATTTTTTTTCTTTCACCAATTGTCTAACTACATAATTTGAATGAAACTGCAGCGATTTCTGACTTTTGACCTTTACCCTCCACAGCTGCTGAAAATGCACTGCAGGAATTGTGCCCTGGTGACCAGCTCTGGCCAGCTGACTGGAAGCAAGAGGGGAAAAGAAATCGACCGCTCTGAGTGTGTTATTCGTATGAACGATGCTCCCACCTTAGGGTATCAGCAGGACATTGGACAGCGCACAAGCCTGCGCGTTATAGCTCACTCCAGCCTGCAAAGGGTGCTGCAGAGCAGACAGGAACTCCTCAACATGAGCCAAGACACCGTGTTCATCTTCTGGGGACCAAGCAGCTGCATGAGACGAGATGGAAAAGGGCATGTTTACAACAATCTAAGGCTTCTAAACCAGCTGCTACCCAAGCTTAAAGTCTTCATTATTTCCAGGATAAAGATGCTGAAGTTTGATGAATTATTTAAAAAGGAAACTGGGATTGATAGGTACATATTGACAAAATGAGTCTTGTCTTCTGAGTTTTATATTTGTGGGACTTGAATATGGAAAGGTGAAAAGAAATCAAGAGAGAAGCAAACACAGAGAGGAACTGTCATCAGTGTAACCCACTTTACATTTGCCACAAGGAGAATATTACACAGATCTTCCTTAGTAATAAATTTGTATATTAGTAACTGCTTTCTAATTTCTTTTATGGACAGAAGTCAGCACAAAGCAGAATTATGTTTTTAAATAAGCAAGGGCAAGAGTACGGGATTACTTAGTATTTTTTGTTGTGATGCGTCACTTTGAACACAACTTAAAGAATGAAAAGACATATTATTATTATTATTATTGTTGTTATTATTAGTATTATTATTATTATTAGAATGCACAGGAGATTCCACATATTGATATTGCCTTCTAAATGTAAAACATAATTCATGAACAAACTCCAAACACACATTGATTGTGCAAACAGGATGTGATGGATAAATGAGGGCCACTGAGCTGGGAGAGCGCTGGCAGGTTGGATAAGGCTTTAGTGAAGAGCTGCAGCAGCTCCCAGACTTTGCAGAACCATTTGATACCTATGACAGTTGATTTAGACTTATGCATTGAATCTTTGCAGATGCAACTTACGTAAGTGGTTGACACTGTTGCCAGCCTTTATGCTTGTGTGTGGTGTGCCACAATTACCTTGTGGTCATGTTTGGGTGTTTTATATGGAGTGCCAGCAACGATAGACACAAATAAAATCCTGGGATGTTTTTCCATCCTGGGTCTCCGCTCTTTTTTGTGGTCTTTTTTTTTTCAGAGGCAAATATATTTGTCCCTCAAGTTTTTCACATCCATTCTGATAGTTTTGGCAATCTCCCTTTGGGAATTTGCTGACATCTGTGAGTCTTATATTGAGGCTATGATTATTACTCAGTCACTGATCCAAAGACTGCGGCAAAAGAGTAGCTGGAAAAAGTTGCATGCTATGTTGATGTGACATGTAGAGTTCCAGGGAGGTGCACGTCAGGTTATGCCATAGATTACGTTGTAGGGTTTCACAGGCATACCTTCAGTGTAAATTTAACACAGAGGTCTAAATTACCTATGAGAATAGGTGACAGACAGAGAAAGGAGGTAAACATGGGGCAAATAAGTCGGGTGGGGCAGCTAGGCATTTGTAAAAGTGTCGTCCCAATCCTGTATCTCAAATAAAATCCTCTTTAATATTATATTAAAAAGCAATGCAATTCTATAGAACCTCTTCTCATATATTTCAGCTCAATAAAGTCTCAGCTGGCAAAATAGAACAAATTTTATGGTCAAACATTTTAAGCTGGTAGATCAAACAGGTATACACGTTCTTTCCTTTTATAGTGAATGTGAAACAGATGCACGTTTCCTGCCTTTTAACACGATAATTGTCTCTTTGCATATGTGGGACAGGCAAAGTAGAAAAATGGCTGACTGAATATGACCTTGCAAAAAAAGACAAAAGCAGACAAAGACACCTCACTGAATCCAGCTATTCATCTAAACTCATTTGCATGTGAACAATAAGCCAACAGAATGAAAGAAAAAAAAAAAGCAGATGTTGCCTTTGAATGGTAATCCAGTCACTTCTGCTTTCATGTAACAATGGTCAGTGTCATAGCAAATGATTTTCTTTTAATTGATATTTTCTTTTCTGTTCTGAACAATCCATAGAAAACATTATGCCCTTTTTAAAAAGTCCACTTATCAACTGTCACACAGTCAGCTACAATGTTTCCTGTTAAGCAACTGGAGGTCAGGTGAAATCTAAAAATATGGTTCCACATCCTTACATCCTTTTCTGAACACTCAGTAAGAAGCCAGTGCTCACAGTGAAAAAAAAATGGTGATCTTCTCTTTTCTTCCAGGAAGAGTTCCAACTCGTGGTTGAGCACCGGCTGGTTTACTATGGCCATAGCTCTGGAGCTTTGTGATAGGATCAACGTCTATGGCATGGTGCCTCCTGATTTCTGCCGGTAGAGTTCTGCAGATTCTTTTTTCTAATCCAAATATTTAGTTGCTTTGCTTTGATTTTAAATTTGCGCTCAGTAACTGCTGGAAGATGAATATGGTCAAACTCATTTAGTTCCATTTAATTCAATTCATTTGGTTTTTATCAATATTGTGCCAACAGCCAGTAGGATCTTTATATTTTAAAGACCCTACAATATTACAGTGTATGCTTTTTTTAGTACCAAACGCATGAGATAAATATTTAAATTTTATAAGCCAATCCACTGAATTTATAAGTATTAAAATAAATAGCATGCCACATGTGCACGTGATTAATTATGGAAACCAGACAATTAAAGTGATTTCATATGCACATATTTTTTAACTCTTATTCACAGGTTTGTGAATTTCGTTTTCTATTTTTGTCTGTTAAAATACATATCAAGATGCTTTATCTGCACGGCGGGTTCAGTTTGTCACTTCCTGTTTGAGCCAGTGGGCCAAATAGTGCATGAAGCAAATGGAATGCTTCTTCTGTCTTCACTCTGTGATTTACTGTGTGCTGACACCGCTGGTGTTTCCACATAAAGTCTTGTCTAGTGCATCTTTAATGATGTCTTCCAACTTGAAATGGCAATATAGCATTTACTCCCTGCAGTGGCAACTTTGTGTGTCTGTTATGACCACACAGTCCAGTGAGGGACAGCAAAGTTGACAATATATTGACATTTTACAATGGAAATAGCACAACTGATAATATACAGTGCAGCTGTTTAATATGTCTGTGTAGCATGACAACACTGATAATGTTTTTGGGACCTTAGGCTACAAGAACACAAATGGCATTTTGAAAAATGCAGGGCACTCTTACATGTCACAGAAAGCTCTTCCACTGAGCTTCGTGTAACTGTGAGTGTCAGAGGAATAGCAAAGTGTATAATGAACACATCTGTGAGTGCAGATTCTTCTGATCTTTCTCCTTTTCTTTGCTCCTGCCTCTCTTTATCCTCCTCTCTGACTTGTTTCTTTCCCCCTCCCCAACCATGAATCTCATAATTACACACTATTTCGACATCCCTCCTGTGCACATTGACTTTCATGCCTTTTCATGGCTTACTCCTCTCTCTTCTCTCCTGTGTAGATCCTCCTCCCATCCTACTGTACCATATCATTACTATGAGCCCTCGGGGCCCAGCGAGTGTTCCATGTATCTTTCTCATGAGAGAAATCGGCGAGGAAGCCACCACCGCTTCATCACGGAGAAGACGGTGTTTGCAAACTGGGCTCGAACCCATAACGTCCACTTTTACCAGCCAGACTGGAAGCCCTCTCCCATCGTCACCAGCGCGAATAGCTCGTACACTCCAGTTCCAGCTGGATCCTGAGACGCACCCCAGAGACAATCCCCAGAAACGGGAAATATGTGTCTGGACAGTTTCCAGCGTTCAGATTCCCTCTCTGGCCAATATGAATATATGAGACAGCAGTAGGACAGAGCAAGCTGCTTGTGGCTGTTAGCTGACTGTCTAAGCAGCTTGGCAGAATGGGATCATTGCATAACAGCAGCACAAAGCCTCAACAATGTTTTGGAAGTGTAACTCTAAAAGGATGAATTTCATACTGGAATCAAAGCCATGAAGGTTGTCTCAAGTGTGCTTTTTTTTTCTCTCTCTTTTTTTTTTTTACACAAAATAGAGCTGCTTTAGTAATACTTGAGCTGTCAGAGAGGAGACAGGCAGAAAGAAAACAGTGTAAACACACTGTAAAAAAATAATGGGAGTATGGCTCATCTATTTCTATCAATTAAAATGGAATAAAAACTCCACAGTATGACACTAAGGTCATGCTGTGAGTATTGTGCTGATGACTGGTAACACTTAGGATAGTACAGTAGAACAGAATGCAGATGTGGATGATTTTTCTTTAGTTTTCTTTAAACAACAATTACGTTTTCAGACTCACCGATTATCTGAAACTGTGAAATATCATGCTTATACTTGCTGTTTTGAGTGCACAGATGCATTCATGTGGTGAAAAAGAAGGGACTATCAAATATCATCTGCATGAATGATAAAGCGAGCTTTATGATTTTTGACTAAAGTGTTTGAATTTCATGAGACATTTCACTCACAAGCAAAAATGTCAACTTTATGGTGGATGTAAAAGCGTATCCTCTCGGTATATAAATGTCTGTAGAAATTTTTATGGGACTTTATCTGGTAGGCGCAGCCTGAATGAAAGCGCAGGACTGACCAGCTAACAATGCATGGCTGGACTGGATTGATACATTACTGGGTTGGATCATTTAGACTCTTGATGTTTGCATTTCCATAATCCTTTAAGAAAATCATTTACATTTTGCCAATATTTGGCAAGATTCATTAAATGTGATGGAAATAAAATTCATGTCACAAACATGGCACAGTACATCGTGTAAATATAATAACCCCAGTGGAAATCATATTTAGACACAGTCCAGATTACAGCGACATGTTAATTAGGTCTCATTTTGCTCTCTAGCTCTCTGTAACAGATTGCCCCTTAAGAAAGCCCTGCCAGCCCATGTGTCTTATACTCTAGGCCACGATTTGTTCTGCGATTAAATCCAAATGTCAGAACAAGCCCTTGAAGGCTTTTTCCTTGACTGCCAGGCAAGTCAGCTACTATACCACAGATAAAAATGATTACATCGAAGTGTCTTGAGCAGCCTCTTCTGTCTTGACCCACAGGCTTCTGTCTCTTCCTGTTCAGCATGCAGAGAGGGGCTGGACTCTAGCTGGGCATTATATTGACCTATCCAACCATATCTCCAGGGTTAGGGGGAGCAGCATGACTGCTGCAGAATTCAAGGTGTTTCATCCCGCAGAGGCGGGCTGCAAAAAAAGACAGAGTGCTGCCTGTTTCTGTGTTCATTCACATTTTACCAGAAGGGCCAGCACTCAGGTGGAATCTTAATGTTGTAAGGCTCTCAGGTGCTCTGAGAAAAGCCCATGCAGTGCTGGTGTCATGCTAAGTGGACTCAGTGCTCCTTAGATCTGCACACTATGCACTGCGCACCAATTACTGGCTCTTCAGATAGAAAGGTTAGAATTTAAAGGCCTGAAAGGACAAGTTGGCTCCAGATGAGTCTGCCATTGCTATCTTAAATACCTGCTTGAGGCCACATAATCATTTCCATTAACTTTGGAACCATTCAGAGAAAATAAGGATTGCATCACGGTGGGAATGCAAGCAATTATGGGGGGAAAAATAAAACAAAAACAAAATATTTTGGATACCAAATGCATTTTAAAAAGCATTTAAATGTAATAATACTTCATTAAATAAATAGTTTGACATTTTGCAAAAATATTATGAGTAAGACAAAAAGACTGTTACCACATTATCTCTGTTAGTAAAATATGACCCAGGGCCTGAAGACACTTAGCTAAGAGAGAAGCAATAAACTAAGTCAAGCCAAATTTATTCATGGAGCACTTTTCATCTAATAGGCATAGATGCTTTAAAATACTGTAGAAACAATAAAACAACAATAATAAAAAGCTCACTAACAATACTAGCTTGTAAAATGCATTTTTTTTTAATTCTTTGCTGGGCTGTTTTTGTTATCACTAATCCCTGCCAAAAAAATAAAAATAGGCACATGATCTTAAACAGTGATCTTCTTTAATATGCAACTTATGTGGTGTCATATTAAATTACAAAGCATGTAACCACTCCATTAAACTGTTCTGGATTCAGACCCTTCATACCCTCTTAGCAAGAACAGTTAGAAGATGCTTATGTTTACATTTTCCAATTCTTATAATAATCATCATCATCATGAGTCAAAAATCTGTTTCACACTGAACAGCAGTGGACTGGTAAATGAATTATTGTGTTGTAATGAATCAAACTATTTAATACAATAAAATATGTTACAATACTGCTCTTATTCATTGGCATATTCAGGTATTTTTTAATAGACCAAACTTTTAGTTATGTTTGCTTTTAGCTGCTAAGAGAAACAGTGCAAGACAGCCAACAAATCCCCAAATTCATAATTTCCATTACTGGTGTTCCAGTCTAGTCTGTGCTCACTCTGTGCTCTGCTGTGAGGTCTCTGTAAGAGTAATTGAAGCAGCAGCAGGATAAACCCACAATTTCATCTCTTTGGGAGTAGCTCCCATTATGGCACATATCACATATACTCTGTGGAAGCACAGTGTCTGAAACTGGCTAGTGACAAATCTGCCCTTTTCATGATAGCTGAGTTTTATCAGCAAGTCTGCAAAATACCATCATCCCATATTGAGCCGAGACAGTTTAGAGATAAGAATTTATGATTTGGTTTTCTCACACTCATAGCACATCTTCAAGTTTCATAATTTCTTAAAGTTTTTGTAAAATATCTTTTCCAAAAAAATATTAAAACAAGTGGTTATACCAAACATTTGAATGGTAATTTCAATTCAAGACAGTGTCCTCTGAGTCTACACTGACATCTGGTGGCCTCACCTGTTATCAGCATTTTCTGTTGACAAGTACATTTCTCTGATAGCATACAGTATTTGTACTATAGATTACATGGAGCTGCTGAGGTTTATTGGGATGTGTTTAGAAACATATAAATGAAACCACATCAAAAAAGATGACTATCTTTGAAAGCAGATGAGAAACGATTGTATATTTTAGATGCGTTCTGAACATCAGAACGGGGAAGAAAAAATGATGTAAGTGATTCTGAATATGGCATGGTTATTGGTGCCAGAAGGGCTGATCTGAGTATTTCAGAAACTGCTGATCTGCTAGGATTTCCCTGCACAACTATCTCTGGAGTTTACAGAATATGGTCCATAAAAGAGAAAATATCCATTGAGATGCAGTTCTCTGGGTGAAAATACCTTATTGAAGCCAGAGGTCAGAGAAGAACGTTTCAGACTGCTCTGAACAGATAAGAAGCCAACATTAACTCAAATAACCACTTGTTACAACCAAGGTACGTTCAAGACCATTTCTGAATCTACAGCGTGTCCAGCCTTGAAGCAGATGGGATACAACAGCTACAGATACAATTGTTAAAACACCACGGCCTACCTGAGTATTATTGCTGACCATGCCCATCTCTATAAGACCACAGTGAACCCATCTTCTGATGTCTGCTTCCAGTGGGATAACGCACCATGTCACACAGCTCAAATGATCTCAAACTTTTTAAAATGTGACAGTGAGTTCAGTGTATGCAAATGGCTTCCACAGTCAACAGATCTCAGTGCAACAGAGCACCTTTGGGATGTGGTAGAACAGGACATTTGCATCATGGATATGCAGCTGACAAATCTGCAGATGTGTGATGCTATCAAGTCAGTGTGGACCAAAATCTCAGAGGAATGTCCTGCAACTTGCAGGATTAAAGCAGTTCTTAAGACAAAAGTAGGTTCAATCCAGTACCCAATAAAGTGGCCAGTGAGTGTAGCTCTACATGATATTATATTGAACAATGATTTAGAAAAGTATATTAAAAAGACCTCTAAGATCTCAGGTCTTAAAACAAGCATTTCCACAGTTGGGGTTTTTTGTTAGAGATTTGCCAGTAAATCCCAAACTTACAAGAGCTCATTATGCAATCGATGTGGCTCAAGAGACGTTAGTCAACTTTGTGAAGTGGATAGAATTACTTATTCGTCATCTCAAGACAAAAGGACTTACCTTGATTCATCTGAATATATGTAGGCTGCTGCCAAAAACTGATGAAATTCGTTGGCAGCTACAACTCCCAGTATCATCGGGATAATAGAATCATGGTTGGATGTTTCTGTAGTAGATTTGGAGATTGAGATTCCTGGGTACTTATCTGTGCAAAAGGACCAACATCGACAAGGTGCAGGAGTTTGTGTCTATGTGCATGAAGATGCTGCTTTTTAATCAAAGAGCAGATATTGATGATAGTCTTGAATCAGTCTGGCTGGAGTTAGGTTTACTAAAGACTAAACTGGTTCTGCTTGGCGTGTGCTAGAGGCCAACTCACAAAAGTAACTTTTTTGTTGAACTTGAATGTTCATGTTTGAAAACCGTGACCTTGGACAAGTTTGAATGTGTTATTAAAGGGGATTTTAATGTTGATTTAATAGTAAATCCACTGAAAGACTAGAAAGACTTCAAACTATGAACTTTACAAGCTGTATATTGTATTATGTAATACTGTTCAGCACAAGAAAAAAGCAGCAAAGTCTGATTATATCAGTTCTACAATTGCTGACCATTGTGCTGAACCCAAAAAGTTGTGGAATATTTTGAGAAACATTGGTATAGTAACTAAAAATTAGGAGCACTCATAAATATGGCAGAACATATTTTCAACAGTTTTATAATAGTGTGGTGGATGGTTGTTGTCTTTCTCAGGTGTCTACGGAGGATATATGTAAGATTTAGTCAAATTTGAATTTAAGTAAGGCTACCGGCTTGGATCAGTTATCGCCTAAATTTGTTAAAGATGGTGCTAAGATAATCTCAGAACCCCTTGCCTATCTGTTTTTTGTTTTTTTTTTAGGTCAAAGTCCAAATGATTTAAACATGACAAGTGTTATTCCACTACATAAGAAAAATTGTAAAATGGATCCCTGGTAACTACAGACTTGTACCATTCTTTCCACCATTTCCAAATTATTTGAGAAAGTGGTGCATAAACTGTACCACTGCCTCTCTGATCAGAAACTCTTACATGAGTTTTAATTTGTTTTTTGTTCATCTTTTTCAACTGAGGCTTGCTTGGTTCATCTGATGGATTACATAAGAATGGAACAAGATAAAAGTAATTACATAGGGACGGTTTTGTTAGATGGAAAAGCTTTTGATACAGTGGATCATGGTGTTTTACTTATGAAACCTGAAGCTACAGTATAGGGTTTATAAATCAGCATTAGACTGGTTTGCTTCATATTTGCAGAATAGACAGTAATATCTATTATTAGGGAACACTCCATCTGAACCAGCAAATATATCTATTCTTGTTCCGCTGTTATTTTTAGTTTATATAAATGATATTGCCTCAGCGGTGTCGTCTAAGTGTCTTTTATATGTGGATGACACAGCCCTTAGTGTGGCAGATAAAAGTGTTGAGGTTACCCAGTGCAGGCTTTCATAAGAAATGGAATCAATCAGAGAAAGACTAATTGACAACAGGCTCTCCCTACATTGTGGAAAAACTGAGCCAATTCTCGTTGTATCAAAAAGAAAATCTCACAAAATAAACTCTACGCAGGTACAATGTGCTGCAATGTTAAGTTAAAGTTTCTTTGTTGGCAAGCAAATCATATTACCCCAACAACAACGAGAATGTTGGTATTGGCTCTTATGCAAAGTCATTACGACTATGTCAGTATTTCATGGTATTCTGGGATATAAAAATAGACTACAGGTATCCCTGAATAAATTGATTCGGTACATCTTGAATGCCTCTCCGGGCATGCAAGCTGGCAAATCCATTGGCATTGGTTTCTTCTTTGCATGACAGAGCTTTAACCAACATTTGTCAATGGTACGATGAACTGTAGGGAAACACAGTGAAGCAAAACCACCGTCTGGCTGGGGCCTTTCTGTGTGGCGTTTGTATGTTCTCCCCATGTTTGCATGGGTTCTCTTCAGGTACTCTGACTACCTGCCACAGTCCAAAGACATGCAATTAGTGGGGGTAGGTTATTTGGTGATTCTAAATTGCTGATAGGTGTGAATGTGAGTGTGGATGGTTATGTGTTTCTCTGTGTTAGCCTGCAATCTGTCCAGTGTGTACCATGTACTTGGCCCCACAAATCTTAGAAACATGGTGTCAAACCAGATACTTACTCTGCATGGCATTACTTTGGCCTCTAGTAACACCGTGAGAAATCTTGGAGTCATTTTTGACCAGGAAATGTTCTTCAATGCACATATTAAACAAATATGTAGGACCACTTTTTTGCATTTGCGCAATATTTCTAAAATTAGAAACATCCTTTCTCAGAGTGATGCTGAAAAGCTAATTCATGCATTTATTAATTCTAGGCTGGACTATTGTAATTCATTATTATCAGGCTGTCCTAAAAGCTCCCTGAAAAGCCTTCAGCTGATTCAAAAACGCTGCAGCTAGAGTACTGACAGGGACTAGAAAGAGAGAGCAGATTTCTCCCATATTGGCTTCTCTTCATTGGCTCCCTGTTAAATCTAGAATAGAATTTAAAGTACTTCTCCTCACATACAAGGTCTTGAATAATCAGGCCCCATCTTATCTCAAAGACCTTATAGTACCAAATCACCCCAATAGAGCACTTCGCTCTCAGGCTGCTGGCTTACTTGTGGTTCCTAGTATACTTAAGAGTAGAAGTGTTCCTGGAAACGTTCCTGAGTCCATACAATGATTTCCATGACAGAATCCTGCCTGTTTTTAATTTAGTACTGCCAGAGGGCCCAAAGATGGCCAGCATCCAATATTGATATTTAGCCTTGTCCCTTGCCCCTTGCACACAGAGATTTCTCCAGACTCTCAGAATCTTTGGGTGATATTACATACTGCAGATGATGAGATATTCAAGTACGAGATTTCCACACCGGATTGGTGGGGGCATAGGTTAACAACAACAGCCTCAGGTGTTGTTGTATCATGCTAAAATCAGTTCAAGGTACATATCTGTAAATAATAGAATCTATATATTTTTTCCTGCTACTCTACATGGTGGGTGCTCAACGTCAAACTGCAGCAGCTACTTTTCATCGGTTTCTTTATTCTCATTATTCACATTCTTACCAAGTTCTTGATTTGTGAAACAGGAGGTTGTGAAACAGACAGGGAGCTATTCCAATGAGTCAAGGCAGACAAAAAGTGACAGAACATATAAAAAAATGTGCAGTGCCTGGAGGATATTAGAGCTGGCTGCTCTAACACTGTCTATTATCATAATATGATACTTACAGTGTTCCCAGTTCATAACAGAATGTGTGTAATCTTGCCTGAATAAAAAAACAAAACAAAAACTCATGCAAAATGAAAAGATGCCTCACCTTTCTTATTGATTAAAACTGCTACAGAGTTCAACAAAATCTGAGCATCAGGTTTTTCATTTGAGCATCAGAAACATAACAAAAGATGAAGGTGCACTTGTTTAATATGGTGGAGGAGCGCACAAAGACTCGTCTAAGTTATTAGCTTAATGAGACTCAAGAGAATGTATTCCAGGTCTGGCAACTTACAAAATATTACAAGGAGTTGGAGTTCTTTCGTTGCTTCAAGCTGTTTGTAGAAGTCTTTCCTCTGAGTTAATTTAATACCTGCAGCTTCACAAAATTGCATACAGTTTTGTAAAGCTGCATACATTTATGAGTCCTCAGAGCCAGATAGCTGTGCTTGTTTATTCACACAGCACAATAGTGGAAGCTTTATTAATCATTTATGTGATGCTTTCAAAAATAGAGCAGGAATCACAAAAAGAATATAGAAAACTCTGTTAAAAAAACAACAAAGAGAAAAACAAGTGACATGAGATGTAGTTGCGAACAGTTATGTTTTTAGAAGATCAGAATCAGCCAGCTACATTTTCACTTAGATTTACTGCAATAACAGCAAATGAGACTACAAATCCCTTCTTACCTCAATCACATAAGTTGCACCCCTGCAGTTATGCCTTGCTTCACAGCTGCAGGTTTTATCCAAGGTCAGGGAAGAGGGTCTACGACTACATCACACACAAATTTACAATTTGGATCTGGAAGGTGAGCCAGGAACTGACAACAGTAAGCTGTTGTTATTGTCAGATAATCCACTTGTCAATCAAGTGTTGAGTACTTGCATGATCAAATTTATATTGTATCTGAGAATGAGGTTAATGTGAGACATTTGGCCATCACCCAACCTGTGTCCAAACTGCTGAGGATTATGAGTAGCTTGGCCAATGCTGCCATTTTCAACACATTTTGCTACTTCTCCCTACTCTGCTGAATTAACAATTTCAGACTCAAGGACATTTTCTGGGCAGGGTTGCAGAGACTGAGTGACAAATGGAGAAAAGTAATGACGGCAGAGAGAAGACGAGTGAGAACAGAAAGTACGTTACCTGTGAATCATAGCTCTGAAGTGTTTTTCTGAGAAGATGGAGATGTGAAGAAAAAGTAACAGTGCAGTTGGCAGAAAGCCTACATTAAGGGTTATTTTCCCATTTTGCCCCATCTGCTCACAGTTCCATCTGAACCCTGCTGAGCCAGTCTGTCTATTAGAACAGCCCCATTAGATACACCCAACAAAAGAATGTGACTGTACTCCCATGCCTGTGCTTGTGCTGGTTCTGCTGTTCGTCGACACCACACCTGAAGGTGCAATGTCACCTCAGATGATTGCATCAGGAGTCAACTTTTTGGATAATTAGTGACCATTATGCCCCATAAGAAACATAGAGAAAGGTTTCATTACCACTTCAAGATGACAAGACATCCTGTTTTCACAATGAGGACAGACAGCAGTAAATACAGACTCACAGAAATACAGAAAAAAAAAATCAGTGTAAATGGAAAAGAAAAGTACTTTTTCTTCTATTCCTTCATCTTTTCCTGTGGTTACTGAAAGCTCTATTATCACATGCAGCTAGTGAAGCTGCTGGATCATTTCCCACCTGTATTTACATTGTTCAGACTGTGCTTCTTTTATTTTATGAAAATATAATTTCACAAAAATATGATACAGTGAACAGACATCCAATATTAGGAGTGAGTATGTTTGTTTGATAACTGATTGATTGTTCTAGTAAATATATGCATAGTTACTACTGAAAGAAACTCCACAGCATTTTAATCTTTTATTTGCTTCATGGTTTAGATTCTTTTATCAACAGGACAGGAATCAATAGGAAAGTTTCGTCAATCTCAGCTCTAAAAACATGAAGCTCCTTTGCACAAACACTGAAAAAGACCACAAAAAGACAACTGAAACTATGAGCAATGCTCTTGCTAATACTTAAAGCTACTATTATAAATTGAATAAGGTTTGGCTTTGATCAAGGACCTATGACATTTGTGTAGCTGAGGTAATAGGAGATCAGTAATATAACACCCAAACCTCCAGATAAACACCTTACTATTCCTTTCTGGCATCATACACAGTTTATAAAATAAATATTTGCACTTTTTCTTCCAATTTCCACTTTCTGTCTCGTATTTTTACAGATGCAACTATAGACTCTTTTATGTAATTTATAAATACAAAAACACTTCTGTTTAGAAGAATGAACCTTTAAAGCAAGAGAAGCAGGCAGCATTCCTTTACATTTCAAGCATGATAAAACATTAATGCCCTTTGGTGTGTAACAATAATTGAAAAGTTAAGAAAACGACTACAGACTTAAACTTAAAGTTGATGAGGATCATTGTGATTGAAAAGCCAGTAAAACCATTTTAATGCACAGGTTAGATGAAAACAGTGACTGGCTGCTTTCGACAGTATATCAGTCTCATTGCATGGAGTAAAACTGGAATCCATTCAATTGTTTCCTAATGGTAATGTGGGTCCAGGATGAGGAATAACTGAGTTTACATGGACTTGTCTGACTCATCTGGCTGGAATCACAGATGATACTTAGTAACTGTTTCATTAAGCTGCTCCAGGCACCAGACTGATACAAGGAGATAGTATCAATCAAGCTTCAAGGATCTCTAAATGCATTCCCTTGGAAACCCTGGGAATTTTTTTTTTCTGCAATATGTGTGCAACTATTTTCTTCTTCTGCTACTATCCCCTTCCAGCAAATATTTCCTGTTAGAAACCTTTGCTCCTTTTTGTGACCAAGTAAGTGTGGAGCATGTGGAGTATGAAAGCAATTTGTACTCCCTCATGAAATAAATCACAAAAGATTAAAAAAGATCAAACTTTGCTCCCTGCTCAGACAAAACAGCACTTAGACATATTCCAACTGGTTGGTAGGCTTCCTTCTTGGCCAGGCCAGTGCTGTAACCATGTGCTGAAGTGTGTGTGAACAACTGCTCCTAACAGATTGTTGTATTTTGTCAAAAGTGAAAATCTCCAGGATTAGAATTTGCAGACAAACAAAACCTTACCCACATGCAATATATGGTAGGGACAGATATGGATTAGGTAAAGTGGTGACAAACTGGGGATGAACCACAGGAGAAGATGCAGTCTCTGAGAAAGACTGAAGAGGGGGATGTCAGCTGTACTCGTGGAAGAATATGAATGCTTAATTGCTGCTGACCTAACAATCTCCAAATATGTCAGCTTTTAATAAGCCATAAAACAGCTGTGGTTTTACCTTTGAGATAGGGTATTTGCTGTGTCTCCAGTGCATTTAAATGGGTAACAGCACAGATTTTGCATACTAAAATAAGTTTAACTAATTGCTGCATATATGTGGGGGAAAAAAGTCATTTAAATTATTTTGTGACTTCAGGAGTACCTAAAGGAAATCTCATAAACTGGATCAAGTGATGCCCCTAAAACCAAGAAGGGCCTTTAAAAAAAAAAGAAAAAAAAAAAAAGTGGAAAATCCGAGATTTGAGAGTTAGAAAGAAGTGATCTC
Organism: Archocentrus centrarchus; assembly: GCF_007364275.1. Lineage (NCBI taxonomy): Eukaryota > Metazoa > Chordata > Actinopteri > Cichliformes > Cichlidae > Archocentrus > Archocentrus centrarchus. The sequence continues at coordinate 23,148,108 of NC_044349.1, read as the reverse complement.
AACACACCTCTGTAACCCTCTTCTTATCTCTGATTGGTTAAATCTACATATGCTGCTTGTCATCCAACACAAAGAAATCTCTGGTCCAACTGTTAGCAGTGGGATTAGGATAAGATGTGGGCACCAGTAAGAGGAAAAATGAGTTCAGTGATGATAAGATGACATTTACTTTTTTTCGGCTCGGAACCGTGAATCAATTTCAATCAAACTACCCACTGTCTCCATCAAGTACAATAATGTCAACAGTGCAACAGTGCAAATGATTATGGCCCTGGGTGGCTTAGTGGTGAAGCCGGCGACCACATACACACGCTGCGCTGCGGTGCGGGCGGCCCAGGCGGCCCGAGCTCGCGTCCCGCCCCGGCGCCGATTTGCCCGCGTGTCTTCCCCTGTATCTTTCCCCCATTTCCTGTCTCTCTCCACTGTCACAAAAAGCCTCTGTGGCCGAAAAGATATATATATATAAATAGATAATAATGTCAAGCACAACGTGTCGTTTAAATTACTTTTCAAATTTCTGAATAAAATCTTAAATAGGTTGTTGACAGAAACATGCATTCACTTATAAGGTCACTGACCTTTCCTCATCCATTTATTATGTGACTTTTATTGTATTCAGTTCACCGGCCTTTAGTTTGTTCACATTTTTAAGGTCATTGCCTTCTTTCTTGAGCAGACCTCTATGGAAAGCGAGACGCCTGATGGCAATTGAACAAAAATGACTTAATGTCCGGCTGCATTCTTCCCATGAGGGGAAAAGGGGGGGGGACCAATAATCTGAAATGCCGCAAATAAAAGGACACTGCCCTGAAGAGCCTAGCGCCTGGTCCAATCCAAGCCACCAGACAAGACTATCTTGGTTTTAGAAGACACTGGCAGCCTGGTAACGTTTTGGTTCATCTTTATGGGAAGTTTGACTTCGAATACTCAGTTTAAATGATTGTTGATAATTCGTTAAGAAAACGTGATGAGAGGCGACTGACACCGCTGATAACTGGGTAAGTAGTTTATATATAAACGATGGGACTAAATGGGGGCGTGAGGACTAAATACATAGATTGGTATAGAGACGAAAGTAAAAGTTTTCGATGAATTTTTTTCACACGTGGAGAGCCATGCTTTCGTTCATGGATAATTACAATAATTCAATACAATAATTATGTCATCTTAGTTTGGCAACCAGAGTGTTGACACACATCAAAGGGGACGAGAGCAGATTCTGTCTCAGGTGGACAGCCTCTTGGGGTGCGTCTGAGCTCACAGCTCGTCTGTGCGCTCTCACCGAGACTTGGCACCTGCTGTACGCAGACGGAACAAGGTCTGGAAAATTGAGGAGCGCGGGACGCTTAATGACATAAACTGCCGCGCTGACGTCTCTCTTTTTTTTTCTTAGAAGACAGAGAGCCAGGGGACTTTTAACTTATGTTGCCGAAGAGAAGAAGTAAGGTAAGGAGTTATTTATTGTAGTTAACAAAATGGGGGCGTTTTCGATACTAAGACTAAGCTCGTCACTTGGAGGAGAGTAGCGTCCACTGCACTTTGGTGCGATGTGATCAGTTTGATCCTGTTGGAAATGTAGGAAATATTCGAACTTGAATTGGAAAAGCGGAAGAAAACGGATGGGTGGATGAAAATACCCGTCATTATTCCAAATGCCACCGCAAAAGTTGTTTACCTGATGAAAAGCCCCAACTGTATGTGTGGGCTTTGTTTTTGAATAGTGTAGACTCTTTATAGTAAAAATAAGATTTTATTTCGATTGATTTAAACTTGTCTCTGAACGATTCCACCGGCTGTCCGAGTCAGTCTCATCAGTAGATTTCATCCAAATCTGCATTTTGATCAAACTGAATCACACAAACATTTTGTATTTGCCTTCTCTTTCAGACTTAATTCCAGCCATGTCAGCTAATGGGAGCTCAGAGTCCGGCTGCAGGTCAGAGGTCAGACCCACCAATAACACCTGTTTCCAGAAGGAACTGTCTATCACTGCATCTGTAATCTCGATGACTGTTGGCATTTTCTCCAACAGCCTTGCTCTGTTCATCCTACTTAAATCCTACAGTGGTGTCCGTATCAAGTCCAGGGCCTCCTTCCTGCTATTTGCCAGCAGCCTGGTGATCACAGATCTGCTGGGTCACCTCATTAACGGATCCCTGGTGATTTTTGTCTATAGTGCCGAAAAGAAATGGGAAACTTTTGATCCTTATCAAATCATATGCAGCATCTTTGGGGCATGTATGGTGTTTTTTGGCTTGAGCCCCTTGTTCCTGGGAAGTGCCATGGCTGTGGAGCGCTGTATTGGAGTCACCAGGCCTATCTTCCACTCCACAGTGTTGACTTCGCACCACATGAAAAGGCTGCTTGGGCTCACCTGGCTGCTTGCTGCCCTGGTTGCTGTGCTGCCCGTAATGCTGTCGAGGCCCTACAAGGTTCAAAGTTCCAGGAGCTGGTGCTTTTTCCATATAGAGGAGACCAAAGACTGGCTGGATCTGCTCCTGCCACTGTTCTTTTCATTGCTGGGGCTCCTGGCGCTGCTGCTCTCCATTGTCTGCAACACGCTAACAAGCTGTGTTCTAATACAGGCCAAACTGCGCCGCAAGCATCACTGCAGAAGCACACCTTATCACATAGAGATGATCTGCCAGCTCTTGGCTATCATGCTGGTGTCCTGCATATGCTGGGGCCCATTACTGGTAAGACCTCTTCAGCACACCTTTAACAGCTATGTGACAGTTAAAAACAGCTATGTTAGCACATACCATTACTTTTCTGATCTTTAAACTATATCTACTATTGGTCAGCGTGTTCAAGATGGATTCTGAACAACAGTAAGTGCAAAGTGCCAGTAAAATGGGAAGAAGAACAGGCAGGTTGGTATCAGTATGAAGACACATGAGTGAACAAAAGAAAAGGTTGTTTTACTTTTTTTCAGAATTACGTATTGCTGTATGTTTGCACTAAATATGATGGATTTAGAGGCACTTTAGAAATAATTCCTAATTTTTCCAAAGGTCTACACTGTAAATTCAAATTTAGTTTGCTTAAATGGGAAATCATTTACTTTAAGAAAATGTAAAAATAATTTGACTCACACAAACTCTGTAAAATATTTAAGTTAAGAAAGAACATGTGCCGTTTCAGTACGCTGTACTTTTTTTTTTAAAGGAGCGAGCACTTGTTGTTTCTCAGTGCGATCAAATTAAATCAAGCTGTTGTGACTCTAAAACTGTAACTCACATTATTGTACTATAGTCACTCAACAAGACTAAGTCACCTGACTTTAGTATAATAACTTTAGAATAAGTGCACGTAATATAAGTTCAAAATGCTAATAAACAATATCAACATTATCTGTATGGAGACAGAGATCTTTTTTTTTTTAATTGCAACTGTTAGCAAACCTAACACTGCTTAACTGAAGATCTGAACAACAAACCACATCACGCACACATACACACAGCATGAAGACTGTGTGTATGTGAAGAACATTTTGGTTGGTGAGAAGGGTCATCATAGGGCAGACTCGCAAACGAAGGTGGTTAATAGTAACGTGACCCCTATAAACTAGAGGTGATAGAGCAGAGTGCGATAGTTGATGGATGATTTCGGTTGAGAGGCCCTTAACAACCAGAATGATGTGGAGATGGGGTAGAAGAGGGATGCAACAAAAGGCACATCATTGGACAAGAGCATTGCAGTTGAGAAAGAGGAAAAAAAACAGAGGTGATAAAAAGAAAAATAAGCAGAGATAATAGCATTTTATCACCATTAGGAATGGAGGCAGAAAGTGAGGAAACAGATCTTGCTTACTGAACATGAGCTTCCAGTAACAACAAACATGAGCGTGTGTGTGTGTGTGTGTGTGTGTGTGTGTGTGTGTGTGGGTCGTTTCAAGCGAGTTCTGTTTGTCTGTCTTTTCATTTTGAAGGGGTTAATATGAACAAGTTTGTCTCCACTTTCATCGCTGCTCTTTCCTCAGCCTGTGATCACCATGTAAAAGCTGTTTGATGTTAATTCATTGTACATTTGTGGGAAAACAGTGAATGTGTTACTTATGGAAGTGTGATGCCAAGCAATAGATACCATCCATCTTCAAGAGACAAGCTGGAAAATGCAGCAGCTGCTTTCAAGACTCTTTCAAATAATTATGGTGTTGAATTATTATTCAAATTGAATTTTTTATTTCTTTTAAAATATTTATTAAATATTTAGAATAATTGTTTTTCTGTCATCTCCCATCACTCTGTGACCGCTCCACTAGATCCATGTCACCATTCTGAGTACTAGAGCCACAGACGAGTCTCCGTCTTTTAGCCTGCTGACTATACGTCTGGCTACGTGGAACCAGATCCTGGACCCGTGGGTCTACATCCTCTTGAGGAAGGCTGTCCTGAGGAAAATCTTCATGCTGCTTCAGGGCTGTTGCGGCTCAAAATTTAACACCCTGCACCGGTGGCAGCGCAGTATGCTCCACAGCTCAGTGGAGACCAGCAGCTCCAGTGCTGACCCGCCTGACTGCCGCTGCCTCAGTAAACTACCTGTGCGTGATGTTACCATCAAATCAATCACCTGAGCCCTGTCCCGAGTCTTTAACTTGAGAACTCGAAGGTACTGAAAAACAAAAGGAAATAAAGTCTTTTGGAATATTTAAAGGACACCCAGAGCGCTCATCCTTGAACAAGGCCGATGTCCGTTTTCCAGTTTTAAATTGATCCAGATCGAGAACAGAAATTCATTGGATTCTTCCTTTGCATGTGATCTTCCTCTTTGTAGGGTTTTGTGAAATTGTGGTTTGGTAGTTTCAACGTAATCTTACAGACACACTGACAGAAAAGCTACCAACCACACAATTACACAAACTACACCATTTTCTTGTAACATTTGCAAAACGACCACCATAACTTGTCAGTATTGTTGTGTATTATGGGATTGACTGTTTGCTCTAAACTTTTAGCTCTGCTTTCTGCAACAAAATCTGTCTCAAACTGTCACAAGGTTCAGAATAAATAACAGTCACTGTTAAGTTGTAGACGTTGTTTTATTCATTCTGCCTTTGCAGCTCCAGCCTGTAGACTTGCACTAATATTTATTGATTGTGTTTGAGTCTTCTTTGACCTTACGTGTGAATTGTTAATATGATAAGGATTCCAATATAATGATTTAATCATTTAGCTTACATGGATATGCATGACATTTTCTTATTTCTCTGGATTCTAGGTGGAGCTGAACACAACAGAGTGTGCAGAAAAATGTAATAGACAGATAGCCAAACATCTCCACATTGGTCTTGTCTATTCCAGATGTCGTGCTTTGTTCATGCTGCTGCCATGCTCTTTTTTTTTTGAGAGAAGAGGCTTCTTCCTGGCAACCCTGGTGTCTTACTTACCCATGGAAGCAGTAAGGGTGTACTTAGATTTTCAAAGGACTGTATAGAGTCCTGTGAAATCTTTCTTTTTCATAGGACTGTATTAATTGGTACAAGTGTTTTGTATTGAAAGGCTAGTTGATGTTTAAAACAAGCTTCTCCCTTTCCCCCCCCCCAGCACAGCAGAAAACTGTCTTGCTGATTAAAGAAGGATTACATTTGTCTAGTTGAGTGTGTGGAATTTCAGCTTTTTTAAATAATCTTTGAGCTGCTAACATGATGGTCGATACTGTATCAGCCTTTTAACTTGATAAGGCTGCTTTATGTAATAAAATGGACTAATGGTTGCTGAAAATAGACCTTGTGATGCCTTCATTAATAATCAAGTGTACACACACACACACACACACACACACACACACACACACACACATATATATATATATATATATATATATATAATTTTGTATTTTTTTATTTTTAATGGTTCAGGTCTGCATTGTGCTTTTCTTTCAAAAACTTGTAAAGAACGGTCACAGTGAGGTCTTGAACTTTTTGATGCACTTATATAATGCTGTATTCACGTGATCATGAATAAAATCAGATGCTTTGAGACAGTGGTCTTTTGGTAGCACAAGGTGCATTATTACTCTGTAAATGTGAATTTTTTTGCACCATTGATTCTGTATCGTACCACATTTTTTTCACACACACACACACACACACACACAAAAACTTTTCGATGTGTTTGTCTTGAACTGTGCAATAAAATGGAAAAACAAACCATAAACATTAAAGAGAAGATGATGAAAATATGTTGTTCTAATGGGCTGTAGTCAAGATAATGTGACTTCATGGGGAGTTTTTCTCCACCCAAAACTTCTTTTGAGGAGAAAGCCTGCCGGGCTTTGGCCTCATGGAGTCTGAAATATGGCGCTAGAATCATCATAAACTAGAGATCACTGGTTTGTTATAATAATAAATTATGTGTTTTAAAACAGAATTGATTTTGCTGCTTTTTGTGGGCGATGAGTGATTTTAAAACTGCATAATAAATGTAGGTATTAATTCTCATAAACTGACATAACAGGAATATGAGATACAGTCTTTACTTTGAGTGTCCTAATTTATATCAATATGACATTTTTTTAACACACTGATTAATTATAATGGAGCACTATAAAAGTCTACTGGCAATTCCCCTCCAAGCTCAGTGTGTGACCAGGTTCCCCGTTGTCCCATATACGGGCCCAAAATTTGATTGACTCTAGTTTTCAAACACAGAAATGGAAATGGACTGGCATTTACATACTGTAGTACCTTTCTAGCCTTACTGAGCACTCAAACTCCTTTAGCCTATGAACCACATTTAATCATAGATTATTCTGTTCCCGTTATCTGCCTGTCATTCATAGTCAGGCTTGAATGACCAATTAACATGCATGCTTTTGAACTCTGGGAAGAAGCCGGAGTATCAGGAGGAAAGCTAGGCAGCAAGAACATGATAACTTCAGACAGATAGGCCCTATCTGGGGTTTAAACCAGAAACCACTGCACCACCACGCCACACATCCTCCAATATTTGAATCTCACAATAAGCATATGGCTCAAAAAGAGATGCATTAGTCTATGAATACTCTCCTACTGTAACCTAAAATTGATTGGAAGGCAGAACAACAGCTTAAAAAGGGAATACTTGAGTAAACAAGCCTGTTGCACACGGTCATAAAAATAAACTGTATTTGCAATGACAGGCCTGCAACCTGCATTTTGTGTTTGTGTGTGTGTGTGTGTGTGTGTGTGTGTGTGTGTGTGTGTTTTGAGTTAGATTTATCAGAATTTCGGCAAAAGTCCCACACACGCTACTAGCGGCCACACACTGATTTTATTAGGTTCTGTCATCCCATATGTGACTGATGATTTACTATTAGAGGTCTGAGACATCACTGGACCTCATCATACTTTTATGGCCATAAAATCTTCTAGAATATTGAAACTGAATATAAAGAGGGAATATTTATGGGGTCATTTTCTCACGCTCTAATCCAATCAGCTCATTTTATGAGGCTTCTGTTGTTAGTGTTGTTAGTGTAGTTTAAAAGGCATCCTATAGGTGTCAGCACGACACCAAATCCCTCCCGCTGGTCAGAGACGAAGAAGGGGGAAAAAAAATAAAAAATCCATATGGTGTGTGACGTCATCTCTTCCTCCTCACCTCCATCTTTCAGCGCCGCATGACTGTGGATACAGGAGCAGGTTTGTTCTCGTAGATGTTGGCTTGTGTGAGCTGGGTGCGGTGTTTGCAGGAGTGTGGTTGTTGGCTTGCGGGCGCAGCGCGACTGCCGGCACGGGCGGAGCAGCGACACGGTGTGTGTTCACTCTGCTGGGCCCTGTGTTGTGTTTTCATCTCTGCAGATGTCTCACACACGCACGCACAAACTGAGTGAGACAGTGTCTGCTGTCAAGTTGTTGTCAGCTCCAGTTAACGTCGCATCAGCAACATCTAATTTTCGTGTCTCTTTAACATCTGTATTGACTCACCTTGTTAATAATAATAATAATAACGTGTTTGTTTTGGGGGGGGTTTTCTGCCTGCAGTTTTGCTCATATTGTTGCGGCTCATACACGACAGGGACAGCAGCAGCAAGCTAATACTTAAGTTTTTTGTTTTGATTTTTTTAAAGTTTTTTTTTTTTTTGTCTTTATCTTAATTTTTTTTCTTTTATAGTTGAGAACATGAACCAGGAAAAACTGGCAAAACTTCAAGCCCAGGTGCGGATAGGAGGAAAGGTGAGTTGTACTCATGAAGGGATTTTGATTGTTGACGTATTTGTGATCGTCGAGCTGTTAAAGTGTAACCAAGTACTTAATAGACAGGACTGTTATTGTAGTTCTGCAACTAGTGGTTATAATTAGCAACTAATGCCCTTATTAACTTCTTCATTAATTCTGTTGCCTTCAAGAAAATGAGCAATGATTAATCGATTGGGTGATCAAAAAGAAAAGGAAAAAATGAATTAAGCATTGCTTCAGGTGCCTATTAGCTGAAGTCTTAAAGTTCCAAAATATGAGATTCTTTTGTTTTCTTGTTTTAATGCTTTTCCTAATCTTAAACAATCAAAAAGCTAGATCAAAACAATTTTCTTGCCTCATTCTCTTCTCACATACAAAGTCTTGATTCATCAGGCCCCATCATAACTTAAAGACCTCATACTATCATATTATCCCAACAGAGCACTTCTCTTTCAGACCGCAGGCTCACTTGTGGTTCCTAGAGTTTCTAAAAGTAGAATGGGAGGCAGAGCCTTCAGCTATCGGGCACTTCCCTGTGGAACCAGCTCCTGGTTTGGATTCAGGAAACAGACACTCTCTCTACTTTCAAGTTTAGACTCAAAACTTTCCTTTTTGATAAAGCTTTTAGTTAGGGCTGAAGCTTATAGTCAGGTGACACTGAACCATCCCTTAGTTATGATGCTGTAGGCTCAGACTGCTGCAGGGCTTCAGGTGATGCACTGAGCACTTCTTCTTTCTTATCTCCTCTCCCTCTTAGTCTGTGTTTTGTCCTGTCTCCCTGTGCCCCCCCCCTCCCCAACCAGTTGTGGCAGATGGCTGCCCGTCCCTAAGTCTGGTTCGGCTGGATGTTTCTTCCTGTCCAAAGGGAGTTCTTCCTTCCCCCCATTGCAGAGTGCTTTCACACGGAGTTCCTTGATTGTTGGGTTTTCTCCAATACTGTTGAGTCTTTACCTTACAGTATAAAATACCTTAATGCAACTGCTGTTGTGAACTATAGAAATGAACCTGAATTGAATTCTCGAGGACAATAACAGGTACTTCTCATTGTTTTCTGGTCTAAAATGACTGAAAGTAATTGGTAGTTGCAACCCTAAAACCATTTTGCTTACAAGATGTTTACTATAAAATATGACTAGAAATCATCAAGGTTTTCTTTTAATTAGAACCTGGCTGATTTATCGGTGGGCTGATGTTGTCAGCTGATAATAGCTATTATCATAAATTAAAAAAGTAAAGACGAGATGGGAGAAAGATGGAAGCTTGTTTCTGCCACTGGGGGCAATTCAGGCTATTATCTTTTAATTTCAAGGTATTAACTCAAACCGCTGAGAAAATAACTTGAAATTTTGAGTTACTAAGATGAAATTTTGCTATAATAACTTGAAATTTTGACTTAGTTCTGCCAGTCAGGAAGCTGGTAAAAAAAATAAATAAATAAAAAAATCAGTGGCATAAACAAGCTTCCATAGAGAAATACCCTTCAACCATGTTATGAGTGTTGATGCTACATAGTTTGTAAACCAAAGGGCCAGTATAATAGAATATTAGAGGTTTAAATCATTGCTGGTAACAGTCTTATATCGATCGGGTTCTACTTTTAGTCCTCAAATGATTCAATCATGAACAGATTAGTTGCCAGTTAAGTTCTGTCAATCAACTAATTGATTAATGCATTATTGGTTTTGTCTCTAATGGCATTCTTGGGATTGAGTTGGTGTATGCGACTTATTCTCCTTCCCACTATGACTTCTAAAACAAACTAAACCATAATCTTTAAGTTTTATAATAAAGTGAATGACACTCTCATTGCCCTTATGCCCTTATTACAGGTGTGAATTTAAAACCGGTTTCAAAGTTGTCCAGTCTTATTAGTGCTGACATGTTTTGTGTCACTCATTGCAAAACAAGATCATGACAGTTGAGGTTTTGGACATCTGTTTGTTTTTGCTCCTTTGCCCCCCCCCCCCGCCCCCCCCCCCCCCCCCCCGGAAGGTTGAATTTTGTTTGAAGACATCGTTTCATTCTGTAAAAGATTAAACGATCATTAATAAATGAAAATCATTAGTGGAAAGGTCATTTATAGTGTGATCAGTATGTGTTTCATCTTGCCCAGCAATGAATGGTAAGCAAACAAAAATCAGCCAGGGGAATTTGACACTTTCTGTCACTATATTTCTTTTCTTCTAGTTCTGGTTACTACTACTAGTCCCAGCCTGCTTCAAGTCTGCATCTGATTGTCTGTCTTCTGTGATTTCAGGGCACTGCACGCAGGAAGAAGAAGGTGGTTCACAGAACTGCAACAGCGGATGACAAAAAGCTTCAGAGTTCACTAAAGAAGTTTGCTGTCAACAATATTGCTGGAATTGAGGAGGTACACTGATATAGGTTAATGTGTGGTCCTGTAGAGCTGATGGCTCTTTAGTTTTTCAGATGTACCAATGAGCAGTGTGTGTGTGGACTTGAGAGATCTTGGGTGATCTTTTCTCCTCAGGTGAACATGATCAAGGATGACGGGACGGTGATTCATTTTAACAACCCCAAAGTTCAGGCCTCTCTATCCGCCAACACCTTTGCGATCACGGGCCACGCTGAGAGCAAACAGCTGACAGAGATGCTGCCCGGTATCCTCAGCCAGCTGGGAGCAGACAGCCTCAGCAGCCTGCGCAAGCTTGCAGAACAGTTCCCTCGGCAAGGTGGGTCCGCCCGGAAGCCTTCCGGACTTTGGCATCACACGCAAAACCATGAAGATGATTATTACTTTCAATTATGCATTTCTATGCATTATGTATTTCTTACAGTGGATTCAGAAAGTATAAGACCCTCTCTTTGGTCTTGGAGGCTTAAACTTAAATGAATGAAATTGCAAATTTTCCCATTAATGTACACTCACAAGCCCATAGTGACAAAGTGGAAATGGCAACGTTATGTGCAACGTATTTACACCCTCATTCAAAAACATTTATAGCTTTTGGTCTTCTTTTTGGTAAATCTCTACTTCTTTGTACACTTGGATTTGTGCAGTTTATCCAGTTCTTCCTGGTAAATGGCTGATTCTAGGAACCGTCTAGGTGGTCAGGTGGCTCCTGACCACTGTGCTTCTTGGAACAGTCAAAGCCATATTATCATCAAAGAGGTCCAATGAGAGCTAAATGACCTTGTGGCTTGTTTTAGTCTTAACATGCAGTGCATGTGCGGGTTTGTGTGCTTCCAAACTGCTGAATGACCCATTAGTTCAGTTTGCTACAGTTGGACTATAATCAGGTTCTAGACACATCTCACATGTTGGGTTATTGATAACCGATTAACAGAAAAATTAAATGTTATCAGTTTCAAAGAAGTTAATTGTGCAAAATATTTTGCATACTTAAGATTTTCTTCTGGAAGATAATTTAAAGATTTTAAAGATCTTTGCAGATCAGCTAAGGGCTGGTGTAAATGTGCAGTCACTGGCCAGTTTATTAGGTATATTTGTTCAACTGCTCCTTCACACAGATATATCAGCCAGTTACTTGGCAGTAAGTCAGTGCATTTAGGCATGGAGACATGGTCAAGACGCTCTGCTGAAATTCAAACCAAGCATCAAAATGAAGAAGAAAGGTGATTTAAGTGACTGAACGTGGCATAGTTGTTAGTGCCAGACTGAGTCTGGGCTGAGTATTTCAGATCAACTGGGATTTTCCTGCACAAAAAATCAATCTCTAGGATTTACAGGAATGGGCTGAAAAAGAGAAAATATCCAGTGTGTGCCAGTTATCTGGTTGAAAATGCCTTGTTGATACCAGAAGTCAGAGGAGAATGGTCACACTGCTTCAAGCTGATGGCTGTTCGAACCGGTTGGTAGAAGGGCATCTCTGAATGCACATGTTGAACCTTGATGGGCTACAGCAGCAGAAGACCACACTGGCTGCCGATCCTTTCAGCTGAAACAGGCTGTAGTTCATACAGGCAGTAAAAGATTGTAAAAATGTTGTCTGGTCTGATGAGTCTCAGTTTCCGATGTGACATTTGGATGGTAGGGTCAGAAATTGGTGCAAACAACATGAAAGCATGGATCCATCCTGACTTGTATCACTGGTTCAGGCTGCTGGTGGTGTAATGGTGTGTGTGTGTGTGTGTGTGTGGGGGGGGGGGGGGGGGGGGGGGGGGGGGGTTGGCACACTTTGCCCCTGAGTGCTAACTGAGCATCAATTAAATGACCACAGTTTATCCATCTTCTGATGGCTGCTTTGAGCAGCATAATGTGCTTTTCATGAACATAACAATGAGTTCAGTGCACTCAAGTGGCCTCTACGGTCACCAGATCTCAGTCCAGTAGAGCACCTTTGGGATGAGGTGGAACTGAATATTCACATCATGGGCGTGTAGCCGACACGTGTGACATGATATCATGTCAGTATTGACCAAAATCTGAGAAATGTTTCCAGAGACAAGCAGTGTCTCCACGTGCCATCAGTATAGCTTCAGTGCTCCTTGGCATTGATTCTCCAAGTCTCTGGGACTCTGTTAGAGGGATGGAGATCATTCTTCTGAAAGATATTCCCTCATTTATTGTTTAAACTAATGGTGGAGAGTGCTAACATGGTGACACCAAAGGCCACCGCATATGATTCACAGCTCATGCCTTATGAACGGGGGCATTGCCAAATTGGAAGACCAATCTTGTAAATTAAAGAGATGCTACATCATAGGGTAACGGTGATTATTCAGGACAACTTTGTATTAATTTGCAGCTAAACTGTGTTTTTTTTTTTTTTTTCGTCTATTTCATCCTAGCTCTCGATAGCAAGGCTCCAAAGGCAGAGGACATTGAGGAAGAGGATGATGATGTGCCAGGTATGCAGTGTTGCATGTATAAAAAGGCAGAAGAAATACCTGAATGCAGACTGCGAACACAGCTACACATGTGCTAAACTACACAAACTGTAAAACTTCCAGTTTAATTATTTAATGCCTTGCTTTTGTTTCTCTGTAGATCTCGTGGAGAACTTCGATGAAGCGTCAAAGAACGAGGCAAACTGACACACAAGGTTCATGTGCGACTGGACTGAAGTGAAGCCAAAAGCCTCCCTCTGTGTTTTTGAGTCCAGCTATACGGACATATCAGTCACTAGTTCCAAAAATCCCAGAGACTTTTATATGATTCGATGACCTACAGATGTCCGAGTCACACTGGCTTGTATAATAAAAAAAAACATAAAACAACCAAACAAAAAAACTCTCCCATCTGTTAAATGTTAAATCCCTTCCACATGGTCAGTCATTATCAGGAGTACAATGGTCTTTAAAGTAAGTCTTAAGACATTTTTTTTTGTTTATAAAACAGAATAAAGATGCTTAACGTTTTTTAAATGATGCTGTGGTCATTGACAAAATGTTCTAAATAATGGTTTTTGTCAATTAAAGAATTCTGTGCAAAGGATGTGGAATGATGCTGACTCGCTGAAGACTTATCAGTTTCCTACAGCGTGGCAGGCCGTGCATAAGGCTGGATTTTCATCTTTGACATCATAGCTCTGTTGTCTTGGCTTGTACACCGTCCTGCGGGCTGTGTAGACAGCAAGCTGGGGAGGGACATTTATGCACACCTCCTGAGTTTCTTCAAAGAGCTGCAGAGAGGCACGGGGTAGGAGGGAGATCACACAGAGAGGGGGGAGAGAGAGAGAGAGAGGCGAAATCATCCCATCCTTCGCTTGTGAGCAAGGCACTGCTGCTTGAATCCATTTTCCCCTGCGCTCACATGTAACAGGATAAGATGTTGAAGTTCTTCACTGCGCGGGATGACGAGAACGAAAGCCTTTTGGGAGCAATAACTGAGGGTAAGACGCTGTATTGCTCTCGGTGGGGTGGGGATGCTTTTACTCCCATTCATTGCTTGTGAGTGTGTGTGTGTGTGTCAGGGAAAAGAAAACGCTGATCTAACGCTTGGCTGCGAGCTAAGACGGCAGCATCGGAAATGCGCGTGCGCGTATGTGTGCGCGTTGCGCACTTTGGTGTGAACACACGGGCTGTTTACATACATACTCCTCTACAGCCTCAGTAAGCGTCACCTCAGTCAAGTGTCCCGGTTGATCTGGTGTAACGGGGTGCGGGGTGAATGTCGCATTGCCTCCGGCCTCGGTGCCTGCGAGCTGATTAAACATTTGCACGTGTGCTGAATGCGTCACTGTCCCGGGAAGTGAGCGCTCAGTGAAGCGGATCGGTGCAGGCAGGCAAGCCGCTGTTTCGGGAAGTCTTCACTTTGTTGCCTTCAGCAGAAATGATGCCGCCAGCTTTTTTAGGATGGGCTTCTTTTGTAAAGGAGCTGCAATGCAGTTTAAGAGGGACACTTAGTTTAATAGCCGTTTTTTTTAGACGTGACTTTCCATCGAATACCCAAAAACATGACGAAAACGCTTAGGATTTGTATTTAAACCAAACAGCCCGTTTATCCCCTTATACCCGGGGTATCATTCATGAAACATCAGCTGTGCATACATCAACTCGCTTTGCGCTGCCTACTGCTAATGTACTGGGAAGGGCATTGAATCAGTAATTGGCTGCAATTACTGGAGGTATTCTTTATGTAGAGTCTTATGGAGAAACCTTGAATGGAGTAATTGCAGAATCACACTGCTTACTTGCATATATTTATGCTAAAACCTGCAAGAAACGCAGTACTCTCAGCTGAGCATCGTTCATTTTATCATAATATATAATTAATGCATACTTGTGTGTGTGTGTGTTTGTGTAACATAAAATGGCTCAATATAAAGAAGCAGCAATGGTCTTGATCAGGTCACCGGCCACATCTGGACATTTTTACGTTTTACATTTTGCGAGATGCTGTACAGACACACTTAAACACAAAATTACTGCTGAACTTTTTGTTCTCTGGCTATGTGAAATCATTAATCTCTTCTACAACTACCACGGGCTATTTTGTTGAAAGAAAGCAATTTAGCAGAATAGTGTGTGACCAGGAGACACACCTCAAGGACAACCACACTAATGCTGCCTTTAGTGATGACTGAAATCTATAAAATGTGTTTGGGGTAGATAATAAATTACCACCTTGTATTTAATGGACACTTAGAACATGTGAACAGCTTTTCCACCTTAATGAGCAGGCAGTGGATGCATCATGGTATGTGTAAGTGTGTGTATGCTTGACAGAAAGAGAGATGGAGATGTTGACTCTCCTTTATTGCTGGTGATATCATCGAAACAGATGAAGGAGACAATCCGTCTCTTCAAGACACCAAGCACCACTGGCTGAACAGACCCTGCCTCCTGGTGCTCAAAGATGGAGATGTGTCAAAACCTGTCCTGGGCTGTAAAGAAATCAGAGCGCAGTCTCCATCTAAAGCCACATCAGATGCTACACTCAGAAGCATATCTGGACCATGTGAGCAGAAACCTTATGAACATCCCACCAAGTCTGCTTCCCAAGTGGAGGGTGGCAGCTGCACTGTGACTTCCATCTCCACTTGGGGTGAAAAGGAGTCCTCCAGTCCCCTAGTGTTGAGCCCAGCAGAGGCCGCATGGGCAGAGGAGGAGGAAGAGAAGAACAAGAAGTCTCAGGTTCTCCCATCAAAAAAGGAGGACTCTGTGATTGAGGAGAAGGAGCGGGAGGAAAGTGGGCTGGAGCAGCAGGATGATTCTTGCAGCTTGGAGGCGACTGTAGCACCTTCTACTCTGTCACAAGAGGAGACATGTAACAGAGCAGCAAGGGAGCTCAGGAGCCAGTTCAAGATGGCCATATCTAATGGGGAAGATCAGACAAACACCAATAAGGCCTGGGCAGCCAATGGTGAGGGCGCAATGGGTGACTGTGCTGCTCCTCCGGTGGATCTTGATAGCACGCCCCAGACGAGCCCTGCCGGCATTCTGTCCAAGGATCGAGGCACTGTCCTTGGGGAGGTGGCCCCAGTATGGGTCCCTGATGCTGAAGCGCAGGTCTGCATGAAGTGTGGAGTCAAGTTTACATTCACCAAGAGGAGGCACCACTGTCGTGCTTGTGGAAAGGTAAAAATGATTTAAAAGTAAATTTTCTGTGCTATCAAATTTGAAGTGAAATGAAACTAGCGACTTGATAGTTTATGTGTGAAATGTATGTGCGTACTTATTCACCTGTGGTGTGTGTGTGTGTGTGTGTGTGTGTGTGTGCATTGTCAGGTTTTTTGTGCACTTTGCTCCAGTTTGAAGTTCAGACTTACACATCTGGATGGGAAGGAGGGACGAGTATGTGTTTCCTGTCATTCAACACTCATTAAAAGTGAGTGCAGTTTTTTTTTAAATTAATTAATTTTTTTATTATTGCTTTGTAGTTATTGTGCAAGGTTTTTTTTGTTTGTTTGTTTGTTTTTTTAAACATGCAGAAGTCATTCTTATATCTTCTCATCAGGGACATCTCCCAGGGGAAAAAGAAGGGTGTGGTTTGCTGATGAAATCCTCACTGACCAGCATTCGGAGTCTGCTCCAACCACACCAGTCAGGGGGCCCGAATTCTCACCGCTGATGAGTCGAATGCTGGGCGGGCCTGTTAAAAGTCCTGCAGGTTCACCACAGATAAGGAGAACTTTGAGGCCACATGGAACGATGATTAGTGTAGGTTCACCCGAAACATGGCACTTAAGATGGGCTACGTAGAAAATGTTGTTCTGTGGTTTAGAGGAAAATGAATGAGCAATGTAATCTCACTCCTCTGCTTCCCTTCACCTCCAGGAGGCCTGTGGTCCCTACGGCTGGGGCACCACAGCTTTAGTGAGAAGCTGCGCTAACCTCGTTCCCTTGGATGGCTTGCCACCCATACTCACCTCCACAGGAGTCAAAGGAGGTAGGACTAGCTCAAATTTTAACAGTGAAAGTTAAACTTTTTGTGTCTCCTCCTCAGATGCATGTATTTTCTTGCTTTTCACTTTTTTTTTTAATGCTTTCATGCCTTGCACAGTACATAGTGCAAATATAGAAGCTGGGCAACAAAGAAATAGGAGTTCAAAGCAAATTTGGCAGCCCATGGCAAAGTGAAAAAAAAAATGGTGTCTGATGTTGAGCAGTTTAACAGTTTGGCGATGAAGAGCAGATGGAGTACAGTGAAAACAGCAATCACAGATTCAGACTGAATAAATCAGTGGCTCCTAAATATTTTCTGCTCAGCTTCCTCTGACAGATAAAGGCTCTTCAAATGGTTTTGAAGCATTACCTATAGTTAACACAGAAATATAACTTCAGTGTGTGCCATTACTGCAAAAAAAAGTGACTTTGTAACTTGTTTAGTTTCATGCTGTCAGAAGTTATTTTTTTATGACAAGGAAAACTCTGTGATCTTGCTTCATAGCCCACCGTGGTGAAGCCAGCACATGCTTTGTCATGTTTCCTGGATTTTGTTTTGGTAGTTGTAGATTTTTAATCTGCTTTAGGTTTACCCAACAGTCCTTTCGCAAACCTGTCCATGTCTTGCTGGCAGTGCAGATGTAATTTTAATTTAGCCTCACTGTGCCTCCCCTGTAATAACTCTGAGCCCACCCAAGTGGAGCCAACCCTCCAATTTGAGAACCACTAACCAAAATTTGTGCTTTTTTGGCTTGATTTATTTTTTTTCTTTTTGGTAAGAATTAACCGCTGATTACTGCTGCTTATATTATTAAACTACATATTAAGTGCCCCTTTAAGGACCGAAGGGACAGAGTATGTATTACATGTCTGTGTTCAATTTCTATCCTTTAATCTGAAAAGTCAATGAATTTCACATTGCCAGATATTCATGATCTATCTACATGAGCCTTTATGTTAGCAGCTTGAAATCAAACTTTAACAAGAGCTCAAACATCTCCTGCAAAAAAAAAAAAAAAAAAAAAGCCACACAAACTTCTGTGCTCCTGTGCACATTAGGCTAATTTACTATAATTAATTTCAGATATTTAATTCAGGATCACCCAGCTGTCCTAGCTTGTGCGGATGACGCAATACTTTGTGCTAGTCTTTGTGATTGCGACCCCCCCCCCCAACATTTCATATGTGTGCATTGGATGTTCTGACTTACTACTCTAGTGCTGCTACTTTAATTTATAATGTGGACACAGTAATACCTGGTTAAACAGGGGAGTTCAACAGCATTAATAAAACTGGTCTGTATTAATAACAGCTACCTGCTTCTTGGCATCTTATTTAGAGCCACACTTGTATAATATTAATCTTTCACTGGGCTGTTTTTGGGGTGAGTAAGATTATAAAAAATGAATTTAAAAGATGTCATAATCTACTTTCCCCCCTCAGATTATACTGTGGAGGAGCAGCCCTCTGAGATGCTCCTTATTCAGGAGTTGGAGAGTGGGAGGCCGAAGCCTCTGGTGTTTGTTCTCAATGCTAACCTGCTTTCTATGGTCAAACTGGTCAACTGTATGTCTTTTTTCCTTATTTTTCACTGGTCATTATAAACCTTATAGAGAACTTAAAGTACACAGTTCTGATCATTTTTTGTTTGTCTGTTTTAAATAGAAATTTTAAATAGACAGATTGAACTTTTATACCTTTTACATCTTGTATTTCATATTTAAAATGTCCTTTTTTGCGACCCTCAGTTTGTGCTTGATTTGTTTGATAGATGTCAACAGAAAGTGCTGGTGTGTGACGACAAAGGGAATGCATGCTGTGGGGCAGGTGGAGCTGGTGGTGCTGCTGCAGTGCCTACCTGAAGAAAAAAGCTTCCCCAAAGACATTTTTAGGCACTTCATTCAGCTGTACAGGGACACTTTCACAGGTCAGAGACATTACAAGCCCATATGCTGAATATTGTGAGTCTCTGCTTAATGACTGTAGTTTTTTTTTTTTTTTTCCCCTCTTATAATTACATGTCTTTCATTACTTTCTGTGTTTCTTTAGGGAAGGTTGTGAAACATCTATCACTCTCCCTGTTTGGCAGCAGCTTCTTAGGCAGTCAGGATCATGCTGGTTTCCTGTATGTTCGCTCCACTCTCCAGTCCCTTCAAGGTCTACCTCTGCCAAATCAGCCCTACCTCTTTGGCCTGCTGGTCCACAGAGCAGAGGTGGCCTGGGCCAAAGCCTTTCCTTTGCGCCTCATGCTGCGACTGGGGGCTGAGTACAGATGTAAGCCAGGCAATTGCATGAACTCTCTGAGTTATAATGTTTCTTCTTCAGTTACCCACTTTTATGTCTCTTGTTCTAGTTTACCCATGCCCTCTGTACAGTGTACGCTTTAGGAAGCCCTTGTTTGGGGAAATAGGACACACCATAATGAGACTGTTAGTGGTGAGTATGCCATTTTGTAACATCTTTTGTGCTGTTGCAAAACCAAATTTCCCTGCAGCAGAAGTTTGGTGTCACAACATTTATTAAACGTCCTGCAACAGACGCTGCCTGTTTCTACCATCCTGCTGTGTTTCAGGATTTTAGAAATTACCGTTACAGCTTACCAATGGTATCGGGCCTCACAGTGGACCTAGAAGCTCATACGACTTGCATAAAGATACCGACCACTGGGTATAATGAGGTAATACTAAGCGTCACAGTGCATGTAGATTTTTTTTTTTTGTATCTATCTTTTACCATTGTTATCTCCCATGTTAGCTAATGAAGGCGCTGAATAAGTCCAATGACCATGTGCTGGCCATAGGGGCATGCTTTAATGAGACTGCAGACTCCCACCTCATCTGTGTGCAAGCAGATGATGGCCAGTACCAGACCCAAGCCATCAGCATCCACAATCAACCACGCAAAGGTAATATCACAGGATTCATTAGTTATTCCCAGCTAGGGATACAAGAGTAGGCCAGGACACATGAAAGCTTTTGCTCAACTATTTAAGCAGAACAAAAGAGGCTAAAATAATAGCTAAAAAAAATGGATATTATTTTAACAGTTTTGTTAAACAATGAGTAGCAGCTAAATGAATCGGTAGCTAAAAGACATGCACGAGGCTAAAACAGTGAACTTTAAGTGATAAATGATTAACAAAGTCTAACTGCTGACAGTAAATGTTCAACTGAAATCAGTCCAGAAAAAGCTGGAAGCAGAAGGATAGATTTAATATATAACTTACACATTTTTAATACAAGTCAATTTGCTGTACAAACTGAATGGATTCTGCACAACAAAAGTATCTTACAGTCCAATGTGCTCAAATGAAATTCGTCCACTGAACATATCAAGATTTTTCTGCTGAGGGTTAAATTGACTTAAATGCACTGGAGCAAAATTAAGAAATTTAGAAAAGAACAACAATGGTTCAAGTTGTTAATTGTAGCCAGTTTCAGTTATATGTCTCTAGGTGGCACTGCATGCACCTGTGGTTTTTGCTTTGTCACTGTAAAGACTGAGTATAACAAGACTGAAACACCATTCCTTCCTTCCTTCCTTCCTTCCTTTTCTTCCTAGTTACTGGCTCATGCTTCATTATATTCAGTAGTGCTCTGAAAGCATCGGCAGGATACTTGGCCAAGTCCAGCATTGTAGAAGGTAGGATATCCACTGAAAAAAGAAGCCAGGTTACTTTTTCCTCTGCTCTGAGGATATCCATCTTTTACATTTTAAGTAGAGCTTCCCTGCTTCGAAACTGGCTTATTCAGAATTTGTTGATCTTTGTATGTGTGTGTCTGTGTACATTTTAACAGACTGTTTGTCTAGGCGTGCGTCTCTCCATTGGTGTGTGTTTGTGTGTTTCTCCTGTATCGCTGTCCCCTCTCCACAGATGGACTAATGCTGCAGATCACCGTGGAAACCATGGTGGAGCTCCGCCGGTCTCTACGGGAGATGAAAGACTACACTATCACCTGTGGACGGCTGGACCAATCAGAGAGCCAGGAGCTTGTTTGTGTGCAGTGGGTGGAGGAGAAATGCACTGTAAATAAGGGGTGAGTGCGTCCACCTGTTTGAAGTTCAGGAAGGCTTTTGTGCTCAGCCCAACGGAACAATGTAACAGTTGTTCAAAAGGTAGTTTATGAAAATTCATTTGGTTTACCATGAGCAGATTAGAATTAGAACACAACAAAGAAGTACAAATAAAAAGTGCGTAAGAGTCCTCTGTAAACAAGGGAGCAGGTGTTTAATTATACACATTTTCAGTCTATTTTAAACTGCATTTTCATGCAGTCGCCTACTAATGTTTGTGTTCTCCAGCATCATTAGCCCCATCGATGGGAAATCAATGGAGTCTATCAGCAGTACCAAGATGTTTCAGAAGTCAGAATACAAAGAAAACGGAAAGATCATCCGCTGGACAGAAGTATATAAAATGATCTGCTAAAAATGTCAGCATGTCCATGTGAAACGGCCACTCCTCTTTACTTTGGTGTGAATATTTTGTGCAGGTGTTCTTCCTCCAGAAAGGTGATCATCCCAAAGGAGGAGTGACTGACTCTGCTGAACACAACCGGCTAACGGAGAGGATCGCACGGGCATTTTGCTTGGCACTGTGTCCGCACCTTAAACTGCTGAAAGAGGACGGGATGGCTAAACTGGGGCTCCGTGTCACTTTTGACTCCCAAGAGGTCTGAAAAGAATTCCAGTATAACTAGTCAGTGAGCTCTGTAGCATTATATTTCTACCAATATATCAGGTTAAAGTGGCCTTGTTAACAGATGTGAGCCATCCGCCTCCTGCAAGGTTACACCAAGAATACTGGCCTAAAATTAAAAGAACAAAATAGTCAGGGTTCTTTTTATTGTAAAAACTTAACACTGCCCAGGTAATTTAAGCAGAGCTCATTTTTAACATTATAAAATGTGCTCATTGGTCCACATTATTCTCTGGAAAACACATTTTTGTAAGTCCAACAGAAAAAGAAGAAAAAAAAGACACTAATACAACAATGTTCACAGTCCAAGTGAATGTGTACTAGAGTAGGGTGGAGGTAGCAAATGTTTGGAAAGTCTTAAGAACGGTAACAGCAATGACTGTGTGCCAGATCATGTACAGTATGTGGTAATTAAGAACGATTTACCTAAGCTACCATATCATAGGCTAGACGTGTTTGCAGTCTGTGGTCAATAGACACATCATCTCAAGAATCCTGACAAACCTCCACCCACTTCTGGAAGGAACACAAGCTCAATTGTGAAATAAACACTGTAGAGTTGTTTTTCAGAATATGAACTATGACTACAGCAATACACACGTCTTATGGAAAAAACTAGCCTATAAGTGTGTTTCACTAGGCAAGAGTTGAAATGAAACGCACGAATCATATGCTGCTTAGGAACAAAGTTTAGAACACCATGCCCTGTTTTTGTTTTTTTTTTTTACTAATTAGCGGCTCATTTGTTATTTCAGGTTGGATTTGTGGCAGGGAGCAACGGGCAGCCCCTCCCAGCTCAGTACCTCAATGCGCTGAATGGCGTGCTGATTCCCGTCATCCACAGCAGGGGGCACAAGAGGGATGGTGAGCCCATTGTGATGGAGCTCATTTTTTACATCATGGAGAACATCACTTAGAGCACCCAGACTTTCTTCTAATTTGTCTTCTTAATTCTGACCACTGCTCCATCTCCAGCACTTCTCACCTGTTTAAGGGCAATAAATGCATTCCAAAGGCAAACTGGATCACATCCGAGTTCTGCATCCATCTCATTCAGGAGGTCGGACTCTGTGGTTTTCTGATCTCGCTCTGCCCAGCCACAATCAGGCTATGCATGAAACCTGTGACAGACCATTAGATCAGGGTGCAGCTCTTGCACTGTAGTAGCAGCTTCATGGCTTGAAATCATTAATGTCACAATGTTCAATACATATTTTCAAATGAAGAATACCTTTAAAGCGATAGCTGGATTCAGCCTCGTGACCTTAAAGCTAATGAGAAAGAGAATGACTTGGAGTTATGCATTAAATCCAAATAGCAGTTTCATGCACTCTGAATGAATGCCTAGAGAATGTTTTAATATTGGATGAATTTTAATTGACTGCTCATGAAATGTAATGTCAGCTTGGAATTAAACTTGCAACAATGACTGAGTTCCTGCCCATTGCCCCAGGACCTTCAGCACATTTACTTAAGTACAGTTCCTTTTACAGAAATATTGCTAGAGAAACTCAGAAAGAATATTTTTTTTCCCCCTAACATTACAGCCGCTTATGCTCTATAAAAAACAAATCATTCCTAGAAATCCTTTGGACTTTTGTTCCTTTAAGACCCAGAAACTTCTGTTTTTGTCCTCTTGACACGATTCCTACAAAATTCTTACATTTTCTTCAAGTTGTAGAATTTGGAATGTGACACTGAAATTTAGCAGGAAATGAAGCTGTCCAGCATTTCACATTTTAATATCACAGCACTTTCCATTATATTGATGGGATCCAGGTTCATAAATCATTTAGTGTTCCACCATTTAAAATCCAAATTTCTGAGCTGTTACCCAATTTACAAAGTTAGTTAATTTGCAGTTGTGTAAAATGAAGGAACTAAAAACTATTGTTTTAGAGTATCATTTAATTTACTAAACATGTTGCACAAGCAGTTTAACCTGTGTGACTCAAATGTATGCCAAATAAGACTTTGTAAATTACAATCGCCACCATTTCTGATGCTAATGAAATGAAATTTGTAATTGGTGCGAATAGTTTTGGTCTGCAGGATGCCGTGTCTGCCTTGTGTCATGAATCTCTTTAAACAAAGTAGAATAGATCCTTTGTTGACCTCCTACTTACTGCACATTCTTGAGATAGTGGGGATGAGGCCCATGCAGTCAGAGCAAATACTTTGTTGCAACACAAGAATGTCAGAGCCCCGCTACATGAAAATATTTTTTTTTTGTAATCAAGGTTCATACAATAATGGGTGTCCTCAAAGAGTTAAAAAAAAAAAAGTCAAACATCATTTAAAATTGAATTTATTTGTATATTAAATACACAGTAACAAATTTTAGAAAGTAAAGTATACCAGTACAATTAGTTTTTTTTTTTGGTTTGTTGTAAAACTATTTACAAAAAAAAAAAAAAAAAAAAAAGCATCTTCAAGTTTGATAGAAACTGTACAGTCATCTGTCCACAGCAGGTCAGGAGGACATGGGGGTCAGAAGTAGTGAAGACAAGTGTGGTGAAAGGCCACCAAAGTGATACTGAATTAGGAGGTTGTTTGCAACATCAGTGAAGATAACTTGAGTCAAAACATCTTCTCTTCATACACTGTGTTCCATAAATGGTTCCCCAATGCAAAGAAACTAAACAAACCAACCAACCAAAATTTGGGACCCCAGCTGTGGAAGTCACTGACCACATCATTCTCCCACATTTAACATAGAAAACTAAAAGAAAAACAGGCAAAGAAAACAGGCAAATTATTTGGAATCTCTAGTAATTTTATCAGGTTCACTGGGCCATATATCTTGGACTTTTCTGTCCAGAGTTCCTAGGCCTTCTTCATCTTGCCCATGTAAGAGCTGCCGTTCTCATTGTGAACAGAGCCATTGCTGGTGCCGTTTTTAATGCTGTTGGTAACTCCGTTTTTGATGCCAGCCGTGGTGCCATTGGTAACTCCATGTGAGACACCATTGGTAGTGCTGTTTTTCACACTGGTGCCATTCTCGTAGTGTTTGCCATTTGTGTACACAGCTGTGCCGTTCTGACACTGTTTTGGCAGACGCTTACCCTTCACATAAGCCTGGAACCAGAAGTTGGAGAACAGCACAAAGAAGAAGGTGCCATACATCCAGATGAGGTGGAGGACCACAGGGAACTGGTAGTCACAGCTGTCCATGAAGTAATACTGGGTAGCATGGAGTGATACTAGCACAAACTGGATCTATGTGGAGTGGGGGTAGAAACTGTAATTAGCCAAGTGCATAATAAAAATGTGTCTTGGTAACTTAAGCAAACAAAAAGGTCTGCAAAACCAGAGGAGTTTGAGATGCTAGCAAGGATATACGTACCAGCTGAATGGCAGTCATGTATTTCTTCCACCACAAAAACTTCTGGAAGCGTGGTCCAGCAGCAGAAAGGCCGTAGTAGAAGTACATAACAACGTGGACGGAAGAGTTCACCATGGCATGGAAAGATCCCATTCCGCCTGATGTGATAATCACAAACAGACCGAATCCCTTGGTTAATCATTTTCATCTTTATACTTGACAGATCTGCACAAGGTTTCTTTAAAGTCTTTAAAAAGACCGAAGAACAGTGACTGTGGCTGATTGTACAAGTTTATCTTTAAAGTTGGTATGCAGGATGAGGCAACTACACAATACTACCTAGATGCCTCCCCCTTCCATTATTAAGAACTGACAACTTAACATTTTGTTAATATGTACTCACCTGGAGCATAGCTAACTCCCCACCACCACGTCCAGGGCATGAAGGAATGGTGGAAGATGTGTAGGAAGGTAATCTGACTGTGCTTTTTCCTCAACACAAAGAAGATCTAACAAAGGGGACACTGATTAGATAACACCAGGCACTGCTTACTAAAACTTAGCATTAAGGCACAATTAATGCACGTCAGACTAAATGGACTGAACTTACTGTGTCCATCAGCTCAATAATCTTGGAGAACCAGAAGAGCCACGCCACTTGGACCATCTAGTGATGAGAACAGGCTTGTTAGTTTGTGAACGAATGGAAGGGAAGTTTTTATTTCATTATTAGCTGGTGAGGAGTTAGTATGACTTACTCGTAGTGCTTGAGGACTGTTAGAGGTATCAATTGCATCACATCTCCAAGAATATGTTGTGGCCCATCCAGACATCATAAACTACAAATGAAGATAAAGATGATTGGAACTTAATCTTTTCTGAGAGTAGTGATTCTTACAGATACAGGTTCAACCACATAACGATATCCACTGAGGGAAGCAGTCTGGGATAAACACAGAAATTCTCAAAAAGTAAATTAAATAGATTCTATTAAAAGAATTAAATCGACTAGCATTTAAACTTACTTCATACACTATGAATATTGACAAAGCCACTAGCACGAAGTTGTAAACTATCATGGCTTCCTTGAGCTGGAAGGGCTTGCGATTGGCCATTATGCGAGGTCCGAGGTACAGTGCAAAGAACAGGTAGGACAGCAATATTGCAGTCATGGGAATAGGACTCTGCATCAGAGGATAACCTGCGATCCGTGGATCTAGAGAGGGAAAAGAGGATATAAATCAACTGAGGGGGAAACCCCCCCCCCCCACACACACACACACACACACAAAAACCTACCAATTCCTGCTACGAGGAAATCATAGATATCCTTGACATGTGAGCCCATCTCCTGAATCTCCTGCAGCATATTGGCTCTTTTGTGTTGTTATGACCCAATTATCTGCAAACAAATGCACAAAAAGCTCATTGTTAGTTTTAGCTCAAAAGGAAAGACACTACAACAATCCTAGAACTCAATGACAATAACTGAAAGGCTGAAGTTTGACTCAAAGCAAAACAATATAAAAGTGTGTCAAAACTTCAGAATGTATTATTGGACTTTTTTGGACAGGTTTGAACTTAAATACAGTCATGCTGAGATCATTTTTCCTGTTAAACAGATAACCCTAAACAGACATACATAAAAATAAATAAATAAAATTTACATTTCTAGATAAATATAATCAAGTGCATAGATGCATTTTTCCAAAGGGGGGGGGGGGGGGGGGGGGTATGTCTTGCTAGTGCCTTCGAGGTGGAACAATCCTACATTTCCTGATTCAGCAGGTCTGAAATGCAATTACTGGAGCACAGCAGCTCATTCCTCACCAAACAAAAACACTCCCAACAAAAATTCCCAAGAGGCTTTGCCCTGATTCGAACCACTCATCAGACATGGCCTGATATCTGAGAGGAGGTGCTACAGGGAACTGTGAGGGCATCCCTCATCCCACTCTGAGGCTGGCTGTGTACAAGAGTCAGGCCACAATTCAAGGCATAAGAATACTGCCCTCCACCAATAAACCCCGCTTTAAAAAAAAAAAAAAAAAAGTTCCCGGTCACTGACCTATAAGAGCAAACTCAGAAACCCAGACAGACATTTTGAAATCAAAACTGATTAAACAAACAACTATTTGCTCTTGTCATGTGGCAATTTTATTGAGACCACTACCAACAGGTTTTAACTGCAAATATGGTGAAAATAATTTATCTAGAGAAAAGAAAAAATTGCCACCAAATGCAGATGAATGCTGCTATGGTTTTCAAACCTGGGGACTCTGACTAAAGCTTATCATATCAAGTGTAAACTGCAGAGCATGCTCACATGCAGGGTGCGGTCAGCTCCCACCACACTGGACCTACAGGGAGCCATTGTTTGATATGAGTCTACAATGAGCCAACTTTTCCTGCCAAAGGCACAGCCCTCCTAAGGTCAATATAATTAAAAGCTAATAATTGAAGGCTGTGGTACAGAGGTCAGATGCCCTGAGCTCACACAGGTGCTTGGGGTAGGGGATGGTTTTATATTTAAAAAAAAAAAAAAAGGGTAGGTACATAGAAGATTTATCCTCAAGCTATGCATTTTGTGAACAATGAGCTAGATTGATTTGGGGTTTTGTACAAGTTGTACAAAAACACCTTTCAGTGACATGTGTTTGTCAATTTGTGAGGAAAGTTAGAAATCAGATCTGGGAATTGTTGTTTTCATGGGGACTGCAGTTGAAAACCAAGTCACTGAACTTACAATGTTCTCATTTTATCTTCAGTGAGAAAAATAAATGGTTGAAATATTAACATCAACTTTAAATAGCAGCACAGCCCTCAGATGTCACCAGCTTGACATACCTCGTCCTTTTGTACATATTACATTCAATAAATTGTTAATCTGAGGGCTAATTCAACACCACTGCTGTTTTTTTTTCTTCCCCCCCAGTTGTCTTTCCAGTTAGGCTTCCAAATTTACTCTAGCATTCAGACCATTTATTGTGACAGCCACATTGCTTCCTTCCGATGGCATTGTGAAACCAAAGAGCTGTTTATTTTTGAAATTAAAATTCCTAATGTCTGAGTATGACAACTGTTGCATCTCAGAAGCCTTTTACAAATTGTTGTGTTTATGAATTGACAGATGAGGTATTTAGTCAGGCACCACACATTTCAAGAAGAGTATCACCATGTCTGTAGTGGAGAGTCTTGTTCTGAGGAAAAAAGTGACAAGTCAAATAATCTGGTATATTAAGTGATGAATTCATTAATAATCATGGTAGTTATGGATTAGTATTTTTTAAACTGCAGATAAAGTGATACAAATCTCCCATTTTCACATATGAACAGGCAACATGTGACTCCCTAGAGTGGATAGTTTAAGAATAAAACTGACTGTACAAGTCAGAAGGATAGTCTTGTGATCATGATAACACAACCAAGAATGAATATTTGTGGCCTGAGAAATGGTTGACCGAAGAATTTCAAAGCAAAATTAACCCCCCCCCCCCCTTTATGAGCACTAAAATTATTACAGTATCACTAATCTTTGCCCAACAGCAGCTACAGTGCTTCACCCACACAATAAATTATCATTTATTGCATCCAGTTATCAATTAACTGACGCCACCTAACTGTTCCATGGCTTAAAAGTGTAAGCATCGCAACAGAATTTGGACCAGTAGTATACTGAAAGCTGACCCAACATCAATTTTCATTGCCGAGCAGTATCAGTAAACACTACCAGTAAATCTGTAGGTCAGACTACCTCATAATTGAGAGGGGTCCAAGGAAAAAAAGAAAACACCCAACAAACAAAAAAGTTTATATTCCTATGATGTAATGCAAGTTAGTATGTGACCATTTAAGCAACTTCCTACCTTCCAAAAAAGAAGCAAGAATATTCAAAAGCTTTGTGATGCCCATTTTCTCTTCTGACCAATGTCCTGATTGTCTACAAGTCCCACAGCAACCACCTATGCGTTACTGGCTGACCTTGACTTAAAACAGTGTGGCTGGCTCACAGCAGAGATACAGTGGAAAAAGGAGGGGGAACATTTTCTTGAGAGCCATGTCAATGAATCATAGGGATGGAAAAAAAAAGGGAGCTCACACTCACAAGTTAGAGGAGTTAATGATGAACAAACTGGAGTAGAGAAGGTGGGATTCCAGGGGGATACCAGGAACCCATTTGTTAAAAGATACAATTATCTTATAAAAAACATTAAACATAGCCTAAGAGCCTCAAACACTGAAAGGAACTGAAACCTTTGTGCAAAGAAGCTTAAAAACAACCTTGAACTGCTCAACACATTGACAAGACTCCACAAGTTAGTTCCCTTTTGATGCAACATTGAGCAACTTACCTTATTGAGACTAAAACTTTCCACTTAAAGCCAAAGTGGACTCCTCCGTCACAGCACAGCAAAGCCTAAGTGTAAGCTTTAAAGGGCAGACGGCGGCTGTAGCAGCAGTAGCAGAAAGAAGACAGCAGAGAAGGGAGAGCAGTGACAGAAAGAGAGATGGGATCGAGAAAGTAAACTGACAAAGTGTGACTGGTACAGCAGTCTTCCAAATCTCCACCCTCCCTGACTCATACAGTGGATGAATAACTAGTTCACACAAGGAGAGGGAGGGAAAGAGGCTGAGCCTGAGAGAGAGAGAGTGAGAGAGTGAAGGAAGAGAGTGGCTGCTCTGTGTAAGCGAGTACTGAGAGAGTGCGAGGGTGTACAACTGAGGTGACAGAGGACCCCCCATTTAAAGCCCACACTACCTTGTCACCTTCTGTGACTGCTCCCTGGTTTCACCAAGCCCCCCCCCCTCCCCCTCTTTGCTCTCCTTGTCGCACCCTTCATTCACTTGAAACACTACTCTGGAGTCACCCTGTACAGCTTCTCTCAGGGGTGGGCTGATAATATTATTCACAGGGAGCGGGCGAGAAATCAGTAGCGACTCTGTTATCATGAAGGAAGCCATTGTTACGCCTTTGCTGGTCCTGAGCCTGGCCAACACCCATAAAGCAAAACTAGCTTCCATTTCTTCTTCTTCTGTGCTGCTGGACGATCAATGGCATGACTAAAATGCCTCAATAAAGCTGAGTAGCAGCTGCAGAACTGCACATTTGTTCCAATCCATGCCATACTAGCCACATTCTATATTTTTGTGTTTGACCTGTACTGTATGGGCTTGTAAAGTATTTCCAGTTCAAGTTCACACATGCCTGTCCAGTTTAAAAAGGAAAAATACAAGAATCACCCCCTGACAGAAAGAAAAGGGGAGGGGGGAAAAAAAAAAAAAAAAAGGAAGTTAGATCAATTTGAACTTGAAGGCAAGATAAAGCAGTCAAAAAGATGTTTGCTCAGGGTTTATAGTAAAGCAAAAAGGCAGATGAAATTAATTGCTGCAATGGGAATAAGTGACTCATATGGTAATGCTTAAAATTCTCTAGTGTTGCAAAAGGAGGTTTTGCTCTGCGATAGGAAACCATTTATTTTGATCCCACTGCCACACCCAACCAGGCTAAAGGAGAACCAAAGTACAGAAGTTACACCACCTGCTTTTGCATGTAAACATTTTTGGCACCCAAGGATGTTTTTTGGCTTTCCCCAAAGGAAAGTCAGCAGGGTTGTGTTTTTTTTTTTTTAAATAAGCTTAAATTAAGAGACTGTCAAATTGTGCTCATTAGCCCTTTAAAGGCCCATTTACAGCCAGAAACCTGTTACGGATCATTTCAGCCTTGGCAATATTGCCTTTGTATCCAATGAACGTCAATAGGACTCAAACACTGTGGGCTTTTAAAAATAAATGCGTTAGCGATGAGCATGCGTGTGTGGAAATTAATTTGAATTGTTTTTGACTATAAAAACTTTCATCTTTCTCCCTCCTGAATATGCTCTGGTCAACTACAAGCAACTGTTTAAAACTATTCTAAAATGTGTCACGTTTGTTATCAGTCTACAAGACAGCTTTGTAAAGCCTCACATCTCTAACCCACACAGACTTTACTTATCGGCCTCCTAAAGCAAAGGACACTCAAGAACAAGAGGCTTTGAAATGCCTGAACAACTGATGAAAATGTATTTGACAGAATAGCTGAACTTTTCCATTCAGTTAAAAAGAGCAAGTATGGCATGTGAGCTTGTCATGTAAAGGCCCTCCTTAGTGAGACAGTATCTGACTGGGCCAGTTTTACCTGTTGTTCTGGCCCTGGGGGCAACACAGGGGGGAGTGGAGACACCACTCCAGTGCATTTCAGCACCTCCTCCAAATACCAAAACACACCTGCCAGCAAACAACTAGATCATCTGCATCTGAGGTGCTGACAAAGCCCTTTAAAATATGATTGTCATTTTCCTCTGAACCTTTCCCACTGTACAAAACAAGCAATACAACAGAAGTGGAAATGCAACAAATAGTGGTTTGAGAGAAACTACTTTACTCCGACTGATAAAGCTGACACTTTTGATGTTTATCGCATTTCCATTGAGACTATCAGCATATGACAAAATCCAAACCAAAACAAACTAAAGCCATTTGAAAGAAAGTAAAAGCGACATCTTGATAGAACCCGTATTTTTATTTATTTTAACAGATGTCATGCTTCAGCTGTCCAACATTGTGAAAATCTTCCAAATAAAAGCATGCACATATGCTTCAGAAAGTTGGTAATGTATTATTACACACACCTAAAATCTTTATCTGCACATCTACAAACATGAGTTCAACTGTTGACACACAAAGACCAAAGTCTAATTTTGAGCTACCTGTAAATCAAAACTGTATAACTGCTCCCTGTGTGCGTGCATAAACTATGTGCAGCAAATGCTTTATAGCATTATAGCAAGTCTCCCAGAATTTCCACCAGAATGTCTCAAAGTGGTGTGACAAGTCTGGCTTTCCCACCAAGGCCTCACCACGGTATAACAGGTCAAATTACGTAAGGCAAACATTTGCATTATTATATGCCTTCAGAGGTCAAGTTCATACTAATGGCATAAACAATAAACTGTTTCAATCATAAGCATTCCTGAGTGTCTGCAGAAAGTCATAAAAGGGACCAACATCAATCTTAAGACCTGACAGCATACTGAGTTGTTACATAAAGTCAGCTAAACGAACACGGGCCTCACGTGGCTAAACAGCAACACACATTCCAGTCAAGCCAGCAGGATAAACTTGAGAAAACAACAAAGTATTAGTATTAATACTAAGTATTAGTAGTACACTCATATCCTCAGAGATAGAACTGCCACCTGAAACCCCAATATTCAGGCCAACTGCATTTTCTGTGTCTCAAGAAGATAAACTTAGCTGTATTAGCAGTTTCAGTCAACACTAGTTACTGACTCAACTGAACCATGCATGTCAAGTTTAAAAAACACATGTTCATCATAGGCAGATATTATATAAATAGAACTATGCTATTGAAAGAACACTCAGCAATTATGTAGAGAAAAATGGCAGTATAGAAATGTAAATATTTGACCCATTCTCTCATGTACACTCAAGTTTCAAACTGTGCATTTAGTTTTATTTTCCTTTGAGTGACGTTCCAAAAATGTATCATTTGAACTCTTAAATAATCCCAAACCTCCTGGATTAGATCTAATTGTTGTAAAGTCTTCTACACTTCATGCTTTAGTATAAATATAGATACAACATCCATACTTTTATGGATTAACACAGAATAAACTTAGCATTTGTTCTACAGCCTTTTCTTTGGCTGCTGACAAAAATACACAGGCTGGTGGCATAATACAAGTTGCATAATCCGGTTTATTCTGGATTAAATATCCTTTGTGCAAAGAACCTTTGTCAGGAGTTTCTGTGATATTGGAACAGTGACTAGTCATAACCCTCAAATTTGAATGCATATTATTTTCATATGACAAGACTGAAAACTAGTCACTTAGTGAGAACAAAGTAAATGCTTTGAAAATGCAAAACAAATAACCAAATGCTAGAGCTGTAGTAACCACTATATCCCCCCCCCCCACAGGAATGTTGCTGAACTTGCCTCAGGACAAGCATGCTTACACCACCTCCCCTCAATTGCATTTGGGTGTGTAGGTTGTGCGGAGGGGTGGCATCACCCCTTGACCTCATGCAGATTGAGGTGGTGGTGGGAAGTGGAGGGGGCAAAAAACAAACAAACAAAAAAAAAACAAAAAATAAAACCCCAGCACTTTAGCAGGTGCAGGAAGCATAAAGTTTATTTGCATATATGAATTATTTGAAAGAAAGCTGGTTCCCCCTGGTTCTTCAGATTAGTAATAAGCCAACTAAACTATTTAGGAGGTAAAACCAAACGTGAGTGCACGTAATGTCTTTTAATTCCTCATTGAAAAAAAAACAGGGATTGCACAAATCAGTTTACAGTGGCTCAGATTTAATAGGGAGACCTATGTAAAAAACAGGTTGGGATTATGCAAGACCTTAACATGACTGGAATGAGACATGCAATGTCTGTCTGGATACCTGAGGAACTGCTATAGCAAGAACTTGGACTTGCACATGTCTAAATGTTTTAAAAAAAAAAAAAAAAAAAAAAAACTTTTAAATTCAGGTACAGGTCCCCAGAGACTCAGAAGCTATACTTAAACAAGCCTCTCTTTTTACAGCTTTTAAATTACAGTATTTTTGCCATTTGACCTTTAGCACAAATTTCCACAAAATGATGATGCAGGAGAATGGAAAATTCACTACTTCCTGACAAGTCATTACATAACTTTTAGCCACCCTAACTAGGCATGCTGGTCAAAATACAGAACCAGTCATGGCATACTGAAGGACATAAGGCCAGTATTTGAACTGACTTCCCTTCCTCTCCTTCACTTATTGAATTCGGAAAGGTTAAATTACAACAATGCAGACATTTAAACAGTCGGCCCCTTAAACAGACTGAAATGCATATCAGACAACTAAACATTTGGCATTACATTTCAGCCTCTCTGGTTTTTAGTTTCATTAACTGTTTCGATGTACATTAGATTTGTTCACAGCCACTTCAACAGCTTCACCCTGAAAGCCATGCATGCCTACTGCTTATTACACATGGATTATGGCCACAGCCCAAATAAGAGTTAATTGACAGCATTGCACTTCTTCCCCCAGACATTTTTTTTTTTTGTTGCCAAGTGAGCTCTTACATACCATTCAAGACATTTGGCCAAACAAAATGCTGAATGTCAGGTATGTTTCTCCACCCTTAGGAAATAAGTTTAATTTAAAGTATGATACAAACCTAAAAATACTTGTTTATTTATAGAGATCAGAATGAATTTTTACTTCAAGTCCCTTGAACACACCTCTTGCTGCCATTTGGAGTATTTTCCAAGAAAGTTGCTTTTAGGGCAATTCACCCCATAAATAGGCTATGGAGGCATTTGCCTAAATAAAGCAAGTTCAGAGAATCGATGGGTAACATTTAAAATGCCGACAAGAGCCGCAAATGGACTGACAGCTGTCAGATCGGCCTAGTTCACACACTGAGTAACACTAAAAATTCATGTCAGGGCAGATCATAAAATGTTACTGCTTTGTTCTTCAGCTAACCAAGTCACTAGAGGAAGCAGCATTTTAACAAAACTTCTTTAAGTGGCCTGCGAATATGAGGTGAAGTTAAATAGTTAACGCTTTCTTCCACATTGCAAAGTTCTTTTCTACAGCTGTTCGGTGACCAACGGGAGAGACATGTCAACTGAGTGAAGTACGATTGTAGCGTCACACTCTGCACTGCTGGCTGGAAACTTCTTCAGGGAAACATTGTTCAAAAAAGACGCAGCGTCATTTCTGCTGGTTGAAGATTAGATATTAAAACAAGGCCCTCTGTTGACATTAGAAGTTGATGAAGTGATAACAGAGCGTGACGCTGAACTGTTAACAGTCACAATATTCCTGTAATGTTTACATTGCTATCAGAGATACACCTGGGCTGATTGACCTTGGGGTCCTTTTGTCTCCACCACACAATTGTTAGTTACGGCAAATATTTACTATGTCAACATTCAGTTAGAAATCCATAATCTATTTTAACATAAAATCTGTAAGTCATCAAAGGCTACGTTCACACGGACCCAAATATTCTGATTCTCACAGGTTTAGGTTTCAAAGAGGTTATTTAAGCCTTTCCTTAATCAAAACGGGAACTTTATACCGAGTAAACGATTTAACCAGACTACTTCTTGCACCGTCCTTTGTCCAAGGCTGAATTTATGGTCCAGCACATTTCTATATCGTAGGCGACATAGAGCAGGTGATCAAATGCACAGCAAAGCAATTAAAATAACCTCAAGGAAGACAAATGCATGACATATTCAAATCTTTAAAAAGTATAGCAGACTTTTACACATTAAATGCACTTGTGCATGTTAACATTACACAATGAATTACACCAATGAAAAAGATCCACACCTGTATTCTTTCTCAATCACATATTACATAACTGATGTGAAGTTTCATGTGGTTCTCTGCCTCTCTCCAACAGAATCAAAATCTTGCCAATTCTCTGAATATAAACATTTAAAAAAAGACTTTCGATCAACTCTAGACGTAAACAAACATCGAAACAGAACACACACGCGCGCGCACACACGCACGTACACACACGCGCGCGCGGTCTGCTTAGGACGTCTGAGTACTGCAGACTTGTTTCTGACTGGAGAAAGCTGAGCCTGCGCTTTTGCATCGCTCTGGCTGTTTACCGTTAGAAACTGTTGTGACAGTTGACCAGCAGGTAGGCTACAGCTCACTTCTCTCTGAAACATCATTTGGACCGTTCATACGTACGTACGTCATTGTGATGTGTTTATTGCTTCCCTTTAGATATATGACAACTACAAACAAGAGACGACAGTAAACCCCTTCAAAGTACAGAGCAACAATGGGCTTCCCACGGTGGGGAGGGATCGTCCTCTTTGTCCGGAGCACAGGTGCACACACGATACCATCTACAGCTCAAACAATTAGTCCAGTCAACACCGGACATCTGGTTAGGGGTGACGCCTAACTTTGAGGAGCATTTTTTTTTTTTTTTTTTTTTTTTTTTTTAAGTATCTTATTAATTTTATTGTGCGTTTAAGAAATTATAGGCAGCCTTTAAAGTCACCCAGCAAATGAATGACTTGAATTTGACGCTGTGTAAATTGACATTCACCCCCCCCCCCCCCAAAAAAAAAAAAAAAAAAAAAAAGAAACAGCACCTCAAGAAACTCACTAAGTCAACATTTAGCTAACTGTTAAATAGTGTGAAAACAATGTCAAAGACCTACTCACCTTTACTAAAGTAAACCTGTTAAGTCTGTCGAATGAATACCGGAGATAAGACGCAAAGCGTGGCTGTAGTTGGTCGTGCTTCCTCTTCCTCTCGGCTTAAATCTTCCTCCTGACCCAACCCTTTGATGGAGGCGGAAAAAGGTGGAGTCATCTCTATACTGGCATGAGTCGGTCGCTTAATATGGACGTAACCATCTCAGTGTATCAAATGTCATTTCGTTTCACTCTCCACTGAATCGCAGATGTTTCATTGTAGGAGTTTTTACATGTATGTACATTCTGTACAGTTTAGAGCACAGTTTCTGTTCTTTGTAACTACTGGTTACAACTGTAAGCAGAAGAATGACAGAAATGACTGTTTTTCCCTCCTTATATGGGAACAAATAAAAAAGTATTGTTAAGTTGGTTATATCTTTAGAGAAAAAAAAATGAATATGGTACCTAAATTATCACAGCAAAAGCGGTCCCTGTGTACCACAGCAACCTGGCTTTGCCTTTTACTACTTTAACAGTGTTTACATTCTCCAAGGTGTTCTGTACGATAAGCAACGTCGCATTACACACCAGTGTACTTATTTGACAAAACACATTGCTGATAAAAGATAGGCATCTCCTTGCCTTTCGAACAAATATCAGCAACGTGTTTTACATAAGCACATAGAGTATTCCTCAGGCCATGTGTCAGTTTATGTGACATATTTTGTATCTGTTTACCTAAGGCATTCCCACACTCACAGCCTTTTAAAGTGAAAGAAATGGACACATTCAAATGTTCTGGGTAGCAATTATCCTGGTGGCAAATTTTCAACCATAATGGCCACAGTGGAGGATCCCTGACACCACATGTGAGACATGTGCTCTGCTTGTGTGATCACATGCAAATCACCTGTAGTATGCTCACTACCTAGCCTCAGTGCTGAGCCTGCACCATGTTTTACAGATGGCTGTAGACATGCACTGGCGACCTTTGTTCTTACTGGGGTCCATACAAGTAAACATTACATCATCTTATAAAGCATCATTAAAAACCTCAAACGGCAAGTGAAGCAATAATGTAACTAAGTCCAAGGGTGAAGAAAATCATTTCTCATTTCTTTATTCTTTTGTTTGGAAATTGAGAAATATGTGCAGTGATTTACTGAAACATGTGCAAACATACACGGGAATACAGTATATGAGGCAAAAGCAGATTTATACAATTCCAAAGACTTTGAACATCAATATTTGGCATGACCACCTTTATTCTTGAGCACAGCCTGGACTCTCTCAGGCAGTCCTTGTCATTTCTTTATCTACTCTTCAGGAATAGTTCTCCAGGCTCCTTGAAGAACATTCAAAGCTCTTCTTTGGATGTTGGCTGCCTTTTGATTTGTTCTCTGTCAAGACGATTCCACACTGCTTCAGTAATGTAGAGATCCAGGCTCTGGGGAGGCCAATCCACGAGTGATAGTGTTCCATTGTGTGTTTTTCTATCCAGCTCTGCTTTTACTGTATTGGCAATGTGTCTGGGATCATTGTGCTGAAAAATTAAGCCATTGCCTATCAGATCTTTTCCAGATGGTGGATCAAAATCAGATTGTATTTTTCTATATTCACGATTCCATCAAGTTTCACAAGATCTCCAAAACCACTGGTTGAAATGTAGCCCTAAACCATGACACCGTGATATACAGATGGCTGTAGACACCCACTGTTAAGAATGGCTTCTTGACAGCCACCCTTCCAGTGAGACCGTTTCTGATGATGCTTCAGTGAACAGTAGAGCAACTGAAGGACCAGAGGCATTTCTCAGGTCCTGTGTCA
The DNA here is from genome assembly GCF_007364275.1 of Archocentrus centrarchus. Classification (NCBI taxonomy): domain Eukaryota; kingdom Metazoa; phylum Chordata; class Actinopteri; order Cichliformes; family Cichlidae; genus Archocentrus; species Archocentrus centrarchus. The sequence goes on along the minus strand of NC_044349.1, from coordinate 23,110,050 downwards.
GGTCTTTGCTGGATGTTGTTTCTGTTTCTTAAGGTCATGATGTTCTGATACAAGCTGAAAATCAAATCATGCTTTCATCCTCTTCACATAACAGTGTGTGGCCTTGCATTTGCTTTTGAGGCTTTGGATTTATGCCCAGTAATGAAGGTGTGATTGTATGTGCTGATGGATATTGTAAAATGGGACAGGGAAATTGGTGTTCTGTTACTCACCGATTACTAACCAAAGGTTTGGTGAATTCTGAAAAATGTTTCACTACTGCATTTCTGTGCTAGGCACGGGCTTTTTTCCAGGACAGTGATGCAAAGCAGTAAACAAACAAGTTCAACAATAACTTGTGTTGGAATGTACAGTTTCATTTAAACCAGTGCTTTTCACTTTTGAGCTCAGGAGCATCTCAGTATTTCATGGCAACATAACTGAAATTCCATGTTGAAGGCAATTAACCAGATGGCAGTCTATACAGATACTCATTGTATTCAATTAGACAAATACCTGTTAAAACAGCATTTATATTAGATGCAAACCTATATACATTTTTATATTTGGTTGAATTGTTTTGTGTCTTTATTTAAACAGGTCTCTCTTGAAAATGAGACCATCTGTCTCAGTGAGATCATTTGTATAAATAAAGGTTAAATTAAAAACAAAAACAAAAAATTATTACAAATATTACAAACTAAATTATTTTCATGAAACATTTAAGGCATTTATTTCACACCTGCTTTAATGCTGTTAAATGCTGTCATTAAATGCATGCTAAAACATATTAAATAGTTTTCTTTTAAACTTGAAAACTATGTGGTGTTCAAGGTGGTGTGGTTTTAGAGACTAATAGCAGGGTATTACACCGTGTGACGGTATGAGTTAGGTAAGAAAAGGCCTGACTGGTTCAACTTCCCAATCTGTTACATATCTGGATGATGACATTAACTCTGACTGGGAAAACTAGAGCAAAGGGCACGCGAATAAACGTGCACCTCTGTGATTCAGCCATTGTTTTCTGTGTATGTCACTGAAAAGTATGAATAGCATTTGTAAAGAAACACTTAAGGCACGTTTGGACACACTCACCCATTCATATGAATGGGTGAGTGTGTCCAAACTGTTGACTGGTACTGTATGTAAGTTTCACTGTTAGAATGATTCTACTTAAAAATTCCTCTTTATTTATTTATTAATTTTTCATATAGTTATATAATCACAAGTTGTTCAAATTTGGGGTCATTTGACATAAAATGATGAGTTGAATAAGTAAACTGTCTGCAATTTAATAAGCGGACATTATCGAGAATTCAAATGTGCCAGAACGTTGCTGATTCTTTAATACACGGCTGCTTTTCACAATTTTGGAAACAATGCTAACATTATATTATACAACTGGATTAAGTTAATGCGCCTGCAGACTAGCCTACTATTTAACAGAGTCACTAGGAGCAGCTTAACTGTTGTTTTCAAATGAAATAAATATTTTAGTTAATCTTCAAACCAATCAAATGAACCAAGACAAACTTACACAAATTACTAGTACTTAAGCACAGCAGTCTAAGCAAGCCTGAAACAGGTAAGACCACGATTTCCACAACTATTAACAATGATACTTTCTTTATAATTTATATGTTACAGTACACGTATCTTTTATTTTATTTACTTTATGTTTAATTGTCAAATTTAATGGCACAAAAATAATAAGCATTTTAAGCCAACAGCAACACCTAAAACACTCTCACCTGTCAGAGATTGTTTCCTCACAATAAAAACAACATGCAATCACGACACTTAATCATGTTTTAACTACTTAAAGAGATAATCACTTGCTGATCAGAAAACAATATATGTCCCCAGCTGATAGCTCACTGATAGCTCTGACTACTTAAAATGATCATACTGTCAAACAGCATAATAACAGTCATGCTGACCCCAAGTGGTTATGTTGGACTACTGCAATTTAGAGCTACTCCCACCCCTCCATGGTCATTTAGAAGTTTCTGTAATGGTTGAATGGTGAAATAGAAGAACTGCAAATATATGTGCAAATATATTTATATTATCTATATATAAAAACACAAACATATAGTCTTTTATCAGTCAGGAAGGAACGATTTCACAAAAAGCACAGACAGCTTCTTATTGCATGTTATCGACAGACTTTAGTGTCACCATTTTTCTTCCAGACAAAGAGAGTAGCTGTCCCAAAAAATGTCACCTTCTAAGGTCACAAGGAATTAGACTGCTGAAGTCACACATGACTTGTTTGTTCATAAATGCAGATTTTTGTTGGTCTTTTAGAGAGATATTGTGTCTTTCAAAGAGCAGTTTTTCTATGTGGGGAATGCACTGAATTCAAAAGCAATTTCTTTAAAAGGCAAAGAATTTAAATAACATGTCATTGAGACTTCATGAAAAAAAAAATGGCTCCATGGAGTGCCAGGCATCCAGAAATGCTTGTGGGATCATTCTTTTCCCTGCATCCTATAAGTGGCTTATAAGAAGGGATGTTTTCTCAGGACCTTTACCAGAGGGCTGGGCTTCAGTTGGATAAGAGGGCTGGCTGCTTTGACTACAGGATGACAAGAAAGGGAAAAAAAGAGGGAGGGCAGAGTCAGTGTTTGGGAAGGCCTTTTTCAGTCCTACTTTTCTTTCAATTTATAGGTCCTCCATACACCCACCCACAAACTGACACACAGACATACTGTAGATAGCAGAACCACACAGACAAAGTCAGGAAGTGACATCACCCACAGGAAGAGAAGGCAAATGTTTTTTTCTCTTGGTGTGTTGTCTGTGTTCCTGGGGGAAGTTGGAGGCTCTCAAGATTGTTAGCAGCTAGCAGAGAGAAGACTCAGAGGACCCAGAGGGGGCAGAGCCACAGGAGCTGGCTTCCACAGAGAGCTTAAAGTCAAAGGATCCGGACACTCGAATCCTCCCTGAACTTCCCACAACTCTCCACCACATTCCAGACACTCCACTGCAGGATTTCAGCCAGGTACAGTACACAGAGATTTTTTCCATTCTGTAATCTCTTTTTTTGATTTCTGCCTGTCACTTTGCTTCTTGTTTCTGTGCCATGAAATGAAAGACTTTTTTAATCTGCAGCGTAAGAGTGAAATTTTGTAGGAAAAAAAAAAAAAGCATGCATGCCACAGACATGCTTTTTGTCAACAGTCACTTCCTCCCACATTTTTGTATAAATCAAAACTGTTGTCAGATCCCAAACACTCAGAGCTGAGGACTGAATGAAACTCTCTGACTCTCTTTTGTTATGGACATATTCAGAGCTATCTCATGACCACGTATTCAAGTTCCCCCAGTGGTGAGTTTTGAACTGAGATCAGACAAACTTTGAAAGCTAATGGAAAGAACGAGTGGTTATAACCTCTACTGTTTTTATTTTAAACCACTCCTTATTCCTCCTGTTAAGACAGGACAGACCCCAGTCATCCAAAGGCTTTACAAACATGTAAGAAATCTGTGGGGTGTGATTTTGGAAATAATTTTGTCAACAAAAGATCACAACACTCATATCAATGTTTGGCCTATGATGTGAGTCCAGATGGCTGTGTAGTGACAGATACATCTGCTAACTTACAACCTTACTAAAGTTACAACCATGGGAAACTATAAGAGCTCAAAACAGGACTCAGGACACAATGCAGATATGGTATCATGTGTTGCAGTCACAGTTACTTGAATCTAGATGTCAGATCTCTGGAGGCAACATTATGCAATAATCCTTCAAGTAGTGAATAGAAATGCACAACTGAATTGATGGGAGATGGCTTTGCACAAAAAAATGTCCATAATTGTTTGATTGTATTTCATATCCCCTTTCTCAAAGTTGTTTTCAATCCATATTTAGTGTTTTTACCCCAATTTAAAGTCGTAGTGATGCCTATTTTCTGTCACAGTCCTCTTGAGGACTGTTTAATCTTTAGTGGATCGCAGCATGCCATTCATTTTCTCAATTATGCCTGACTCGAGTGGCCTGACTTTTGCTACAGCAGACTGAAAATGCTGCTATTTTTACTGATAGCTGCAACTGAAAACCTTGCTTTAAGGTCATTTTGGTCACAAAGAGCAGCTGAGGCAGTAAAGGAACATTTTAGTTGGTCTTCTTTTAGAGAATTTTATCATTTTTTATAGTACTAATAGACATGTGTAATGTATACTTAGGTCGAAATGACCCAGTTTGTGAAACTGTTTGACTCCATGGTAGCTATCTCAGTTGTTGTTGTTGTTGTTGTTTTAAAGAAAACCTCTTTGTGATCAATCTGAAAGTGACATGCATGGTTTTATCTTTGACATTTTATCCACACTAAAATGACCAAATAAGGCAGTGATGGGATAGGAGAGGAATATGTCTAACACTTTGGTTCTTTTCACAGTGTCATCCCACCAACTGAAAACAAGAACTCCCTGCAAGCTTTACATGACAGAGGCTGACCACCTGTCACCTGATTTCAAGAGCTGAAATCAGCCTGGTTCCCTTTCCCAGGAAGGCTACAATTTATCAGACTCCAACCTAATTATTTGTCAACATAGCACATTCTCCCTTTGTCTCAGGGGAAACAACTGAGTCAATGGCATTGTGTCTTGGACAAGTGTTTAGCAAAGACAAAACGTTCAGGCCAAAGAAACGTTTTGAGCCTGGCACGCAGCGATTTGAACTATACAAGAAGGCCCAGGCATCGCTGAAATCTGGCTTGGACCTGAGGAAAGTGGTTCAGCTTCCAGAAGGAGAGAACCTCAATGACTGGATTGCTGTTCATGTGGTGGATTTCTTTAACAGAATCAACCTAATCTATGGCACAATGAGCGAGTACTGCACTGAGCGCACATGCCCTATCATGTCTGGGGGACTGAGGTACGAGTACAGATGGCAGGACGGCGATGACTACAAGAAACCCACCAAGCTGCCCGCTCTCAAGTACATGAATCTGCTGATGGACTGGATAGAGTCACTCATCAATAATGAGGAAATCTTCCCCACAAGAGTAGGTGTGTGTGAGGAGTTTACAAATGAAACCATCAGACTACTATTGAGTATGTAACTTAATACATGGCTGAGCGCTGCCTGCAGAGATTTTATGTGTCATCCCAGAGTGCAGAGGCGCTCTCCTTCATTAAGCTCTGAAATGCAATGATTGAGTTCAAGGAGAGGTTAATTAGACAATAAAATGTTGACATTTAGAGGCGATTGTTGACTAGGTGACCAAACTTTATATCTGAAAATCAACATTTATTACAGATGAGAATTTCATGTGTCACAGCAGACTGAGCTCAGCCCCTCTCTGTGGCTCAGTGGTTAGCACTGATATTTCAGGATTTGTCTTTATAGATTTCAGTTTCTTTTATCAAGCCTAGGCATGCCAGTCAGGTATGATAAAAACTCAACATTTCCCACAGGTCTGAATAGAGTTTGCCTGTGTGTCAGCCCTTGACAACTCCTTCAGGGTGTTTCTGTCCTCCCCTTCCCCCAGTTACCGCAATTCCCCAAGGGTCTGAGGGAGAATAAGACCCACAGCAATGCTGCTTCACTGCACCTTTCCATAGAAATTAAATATGAAGCAGATTGTTCTTCACGGGGCCTTGTCCATTCTTCAGCACAAAACACTGAGATATTTTTTATGAGGTCTTTTGTGACTGAAACACAAAATACTCAATACATTATTGAGCAGGGTAGATTAATTCCCTATTGCAGATTAGTAGTATTATTAATGCACTGTAATTAAGCATGCAAGATAAATAAATTTAGAATGCAGTATGTCATCGAAGGAGTAAGTCTCACTCTTTTATAGCATTCATTATTTTATTAATCCAATGCCTGAAAAGAGGTTTCACTTCCAAGTAATGATCAGAAATCATATTATTCTAATTTATTTTAAATTAAAATGAACCGTTTCTCAGGTTCAAACCCTTTTATTTTTTATTGTTTCCTTTCTTGATTCTAGGAGTACCTTTCCCCAAGAACTTCCAGCAGGTGTGCAAGAAGATCCTGAGCCGTCTCTTCCGGGTGTTTGTGCACGTTTACATCCATCACTTTGACAGCATCTGCAGTATGGGTGCAGAGGCTCACATCAATACCTGCTACAAACACTATTATTACTTCATCTCAGAGTTCAGTCTCATTGATCACTCTGAACTGGAGCCTCTGGTGAGACATCAGATGTGTGAGGGTGAAGTGAGAAAGCATAAGAAAAAGAATCAGATGGAGGTTTTCTAATAGGGGATCTGTCAGTCTAGCAGAGAATATCTACCATCCGGCAATCTTTATTCTTATGTTTGGTGTGGTTATGGTTCATCTTCGAATAAGTGTGTTTTCCTGTTCAGCACACGTATATAGGAAGCCGTTATTAACACACACAATTAAATAACTCAGCATCAAGTTCACAGCATTCTCCCTAAGATAATATTTTCCATATGACACAAGAATTTAGTTAGTGTTCTCTAAGTTTTCCAGCATGAAAGAAACTTCTCCAGAAAATCTAAGAGAGAATCTGCCAACTTTGTATAATCATGTGAATAAAGTTTGTACTTGTTGCTGTTTTCCAACAAAGGAACCTCTATCACATGTGAGCAGATGGGCAGTGGTGCTCCAGGTGTCAATAAAAGGCTGCAGTTATCATCATTACGAAGCCTGGGCTGCATAATTCCTCCTGCAATATGAAAACGGGGACAAGACATTTATGTCAGCGTGATGCACAAAAGATAAATCTTGTGAATAGCCCGCGTTTTATTGTCCCACCTTTTGTGCCCCAGGAAATTATCTTTATTGTTAGTTAGGAACGGGAGAACAGCTTTCTTTCTCAGAATCAAAATTCTCCATTATGAAAGTGTAAACATTCATTTTCTCAAACAATACATCCACTATATACTTGATGTAGTAACGTGTCTTCTTTTTCTTTTCCTGCAGAAAGAGATGACAGAGAAGATATGCAATTAGACAAAGCCACATGGAAAAGGAGTTTACATTATGATGGTATCTGAGCCCTTTGAGAAAACTTCTGCACCAAAACACTTTTGAACAGTTTTGTGTACATTTGTATCAGTGTTTCCTAAGCATACTTGGGATGGTCCATAAACTCAACAGACTTCTTCAGATGGTGGCACCGGTCCTTCACAGAAGTTTTCATTTCACATTCATTGTGGTGCTGTGAGTTTCGTCATCATTTGTTGTTGCATCTCCTGGGTTTTCTTTCTTCTTGTGCATGTATATGTTTTACCTTTATGTATGTTTTTTTTATTGCTTTTGTGTTGACGAGAATTTGTATTTTGTACAGTTTAAAATGGATTCTAATGGCATAAAAATGCAAATTCTTCTTATCAGTAGACCGTGTCTGTTTTCATGTTCGCAGTTAGGATGGAAAAAAATACAATAACAACATAAATAGCATATTTACTGCTAGTTCTAACCTGCCAAAGCTGTAACATGAACGTGTACATAAATAAAGGCAATCGTCACACGCAAAAAAAATCCCCACTACGTGGAGTAAGGCGTGGTGACGAGCCGAGCCTAGTGACGTAGAATCGGTACGATCGCTCTACCAATGGTAGAGGAAAGAATTCGGAAGAGGGCGGAGCAAACGGCTGCTTTCGTGTTTTCCCGCCCAGTACGTCACTGGCTGCCTGGACTGATTGATACCAGCAAGCAATGGAAGCTTACATCAGCTGTTAGAGGTTGTGACTGGAGGGGTTTGGCTGGTGTGGAGTCCCCGTTAGAAGGGTTTGTTGTATTTATATTTTCATTTTAACGCTGCTTAACCAGTCTCAAAATACAGCTAGCCACTGAACATGTAAATCGGTTGGATAAGCTATCTAAGGGTTGTTGCTTGCTAGCTGGGGCTAACAACAGCTACACAGTAAGCAGCCACCGCTAGCTCTGGCTTTTGAAATCCTCTGCTGATTTTTTTGTACATTATTACCTCATGGTAACGTTAGGATTTTTCAATGGCGTTGCTAATGATAAGTGAGTATTTAAGTGGATGTTGTTGACTGTCGTTTTGGCTGTCAGTACACACTTGTTAACTTTTGTATCACTACAAACAGCTGGTATAACTCCAGTAGCTAACAGCTAATTACCAAGATTTTATGCTTTCTCTAACCGAAACATAACATTGGTATGAACTAATCAGCTTAACAAACTGTACTGTATTTGAATATCCTACGGTCATTTAGACACACAATAACCGCAAGTCCAGAGCGAAACAAAATGTAATAGCAAAGAGTGAAAGAAAGAGGAAACTGGAACAAATTAGCTAACGCTCGGTAGTACGTTCTCCATGGCTCTAGCTTTTTGACTTAGCATTGCATTGTACTTAGTTGTTACATATAGTTACGTGACTAACTGAGTATATTTGTATCGTGGCAGTTGGCAGATATGGTGAGGCACAGAGTGATGACGGAGTTGCCACCCTTCCAGCCCTCCCTCCAGGTAGCTTTGATCCGCTCTGAGATTACTGGTGATTTCAGAAGCTGTGATTTCCCGAAACATGTTGGATAAGATAAAAGGACCAGAAAGGAGTGCACAGTAGTTTTATCAAACCACTGTGCCCTGTTGTTTAAATGTTTCTGGCAATGTCCAGATAAGAGCTGTCATGGGGTTTCCTGTATTATCATCATGATCACTGTTTTGGCAGGTTGCCATAGTTGGTAATAATAATCAAGGTAGTGATAACACATCCATATAATTATAATCAACAGTTTTACAGCAGCAAGCCTATAATATGGCTATAACCTTTTTTTTCTATAAAGTAGATTAGTGTTTGATTTATTTTAGTATTTACAATTTTCATTTGTTTTTTTTCTCTACTTTACCGCCACCTGCTGTTTTTGCACTTTCCCCTATCTCTCTCCCCCATGTGACCTCCGTCTCTGTTACAGGGTAACTCTGTGGGCCAAGTAGGGCAAAACTGTGGGGGCATTCAGGAGAACAGAAATACCTCGGAGGAAAGACAGAACCTTTCCCATGACTCAGCAGGTGCAGCAACTGTCCTTTTTGTAGCATTTCTATAACTGTGCAAACCTTTGATGCTTACAAAGCCATAGTGCTATACAAAAATTGTTTTAAATTGTTTAAAAAACTGTTTTAATTTGCTTGTATATGGATTCTTCTCTGCCACTACAGCGAATGAAAAAACCCAGCCAGTGAACATCCCAGATGCAGGTAAACGAAGGAAGAAGAAAAGAACTAGAGCAACAGATAGCTCCACTGGCACTTTTGATGGTAAGTAGGCTGAAATTGAGACACACATGCAGTATGTGAAAAAGCAGGAAAATTGAGCAACACTTTATGCTTCACATTGTTTTCAGATCTTTACAAATTGACTGATGAGGTGCTCGGCCAGGGGGCATATGCTAAAGTTCAAGGATGCATCAGCCTGCAGAATGGACAGGAGTATGCTGTGAAGGTGAGTACGGACAATTTATCCAAATTTAAATTTAATTTGAATAAGTTACGTTGATCTTTAACATTTAAAACCGTACTAAAATTTTAAAACGTTAATGCAAATGTCCAATTAATCGCAATTTCTCACTTTCATAGATCATAGAAAAGAGCGCAGGACACAGCCGCAGCAGAGTCTTTCGAGAAGTGGAGACTCTTTATCAGTGTCAAGGAAATAAGTACGCTGATTTTTATCTGAGCATTTTTAAACTCAAAATCCATGCAGAACAAAACAAATTCTAATCACCTCAAAACTTCATTGTTCAGGAACATATTGGAATTAACTGAGTTCTTTGAGGACAGCTCCTGCTTTTATTTGGTATTTGAAAAGCTGCGTGGTGGTAAGTGTGAATAACTAACACAACGATTACACAATCTGCACTGAGCTTTTTCAGATGGCTCATTATGAATACACAGCAATCCCTGTAAGTGATCCTCTTCTCTTCCTGCAGGCTCTATTCTCACACATATCCAAAACCGAAAGCACTTTGATGAACTGGAGGCCAGTAAGGTAGTGAAAGACATTGCCCAAGCTCTCGACTTCCTACACACAAAAGGTAGCTCAAAATCCAAACAGGTATTCCAAAGAAAATAGTTGTGTGTTGTTTTCCTTTTTGCATGTAATGTGACTGTGTTTTTTCCGCAGGCATTGCCCATAGAGACCTTAAGCTGGAGAACATACTCTGTGAATACACTGATCAGGTAAGTGGCCTTTAATGCGCTGAGAAAGACTTTAGTTATCCCTTAAGGTTTTGAATTTAACAACGTAATAATGCATTTACTCTATCTTTCTACTTAGGTATCGCCAGTAAAAATCTGTGACTTTGATTTAGGAAGTGGAGTAAAGCTCAGCAGTGCCTGTACACCCATAACAACCCCAGAGCTGACCACACCAGTAAATGTCTAATTCTACATTAATAGCCAAATATAGACACATAATATTGCCCAGTTAATTAATCTAATGGATGAAACTGACTTTTCTCTTCTTTGTTTTTAATCTTTGCCCTCTCAGTGTGGCTCAGCAGAGTACATGGCTCCAGAAGTGGTTGAGGTGTTTACTGATGAGGCCTCCTTCTATGACAAGCGGTGTGACCTGTGGAGCCTTGGGGTCATCCTCTACATTTTACTGAGTGGCAGCCCACCCTTCACAGGACACTGTGGCTCTGACTGTGGCTGGGATCGAGGAGAAAGATGCAGAACGTGCCAGGTATGTCCCACCAATCAGCATTGTTGTTTAGTGTCAATCCCGTGTGTAACTGTTTGCAGCACAGAGATGCAGTATGTGCCCTCATTTATCATTCTGAAACAAAGACACAAGTTAAAACTACAAAAAAACCCACCTTCTAGTAATATTGTAGTTGCTGTCTCCTTTAGCTGGAATTACTGCTTGGTCGCTTTAATACTTAAGACTGACCTCTTAGATAGTTTTTGCCAGGGCAGTAGAGGTGTAACGGTTCAAAATTCATCGGTTTGGTTCTTTTGCATATATGAAATAGTTATTTCTGAATCAAATGATGGTTTATGTGACTAAAATAAACAAATTACTTAGAAATTCTTTATTTCTTGCAGACAATAACAAAAAATAACTTTCAGTGAACATAAAAGCCACATTTGACTAGAAAAAAATCAAAATTGAGTTAAACCCCCCCCCCCCCCCCAAAAAAAAAAAAAACCTGACATATCACATATCACCTGACAGGTCTGTTATTGTTTCACTGCTCAAACTCAATACAACATAACATTCCTCAGAAAATAAAGCTGATAAAATAATCATCTTCTAATGAGATTCATGAGAATAAAAATAATCAGTATCTACATATTACCATATTATCACCTCATGCTCATTTATTCCTTCCTCTGATAAACAATTTGATTACATTCTCTCTCGTATGAGTTTATTTGCCCAGTGTCTGACTTGTCCACAACATTAGAGGCACCTTGATGAAAGTGTCAGCAGCACAGGCTAGTAGCACCCAGATTGGTTTGCAGATATTTTGCTGCAGGGCCCTGGTTCGAGTCTGCCTCAGACCATTTCCTGCATGCCGCTCTTTCCCTGCTTTCCCCTCTACTCTCTATACTGTCCTGTCAAATAAAGGCTAAAATACCAAAAAATAAACCTTTAAATTGCAGATGCATTGGGAAAAAAAACTGCATTCCAGAGTCAGGTAAGAGTCAGGGAAAAATACAGCTAGTGAAGGCTACTGTTAGGAAAAAAAAAACACTTTTTGTGCAGTTTTGGAGTTTTTTGTTAAGCTCCTTTTTAAGGAAACCTCAGATTTGATTAATTTCTCAACCTTACTATATATGTATTTTAGTTTGGTCATTTGTAATCAGAGTGTGTCAGCATGTACTTACCATTTTAGATGGTTCTTATTAACTAACACACTAACTTTGGTCCTTATGTTTGTGTGGAAAGACGCTGTCAGCCGAGCAGTTCACGTGATGTTATTTGATCTTCAGAGTCACCTGTTTGAGAGCATCCAGCAAGGCAAATATGAATTTCCAGACAAGGATTGGGCTCACATCACAAACGGGGCCAAGGACCTCATATCAAAGCTGTTGGTTCGGGACTCCACTCTGCGCCTCAGTGCTGCTCAGGTCCTCAAGCACCCTTGGGTGCAGGGGGTGGGTATAATTAAATTTGAGCACTACTTTTGTGATGTAAGACAGCTGTAATCATTGTTTTTTTTAAGCTGTGAGTAAATTTCTTTCTTTTATTTTTTTTGTTTACAGAATGCTCCAGAGAGAGGTCTTCCAACTCCCCGTGTTCTGCAAAGGTTTGTCTTTAATTTGCCTTTATTTCTGTGGATCAGGTAGAGTCAGACCTTTATTATTGGTGCTTTCTTCACAGGAAACTAGAGCTTCTGTATGCGGCTTTGTTTATCAGCAGCTGTTTTAATATTCAGTACATTTTAAGGGTCCCTCTTCTTCAAGTAGGGATTTCTGGAGGTTTGATGCTTTAGTTTGCTGTTTGGTTGACATTGTTGTTGTTTTACAGTATTGCTGTAGGATCTAGGACACACACTGCACAGGGCATTCTTCCAGTATTCTGATCACATCTTTGATCGATCAAGAGCATCATCATCATTATCATCATCACACTGTTTGTCAGTGACTGTGAAAGTGAGAAGTGGCTGGAGTGAGAAAGTGTACCACTTGACTTAACTTCTTCTGCCTTCTTTCTTGTTGTAGGAATAGCAGCACCAAAGACCTGACCCAGTTTGCAGCAGAAGCCATCGCCTTTAACCGGCAGCTATCCCAGCACGAAGAGCAGCGGGAGGACGTCGGTGCCATTGTTTGCTCCATGAGGCTTTCTCCTCCTTCCAATTCCAGACTGGCCCGCAGACGGGCACAGTCCAATGCTCTCCGGCACGGAGAGTTTGCACCCGCTTCAGAAGACTTTACAGCCTGATGGTCCAGCACAACTTCCTCGTCGTATTATCCGACTAATTTTAGTCACCTTGTGCGCGGATTTTTAGTTTTACAAGGAGCCTTGTTGGATCAGTCACAGAGTGTGGGAAGGATTTCTGTTGTTGAAACGCTTCTGTGACCAGTATTCTTATCAGTGAGAGTTTGAACGTCAAGTGCACAGTTAAACCTCAGCTACCAACTACTAATAGAAAACAGTAAACCTCCCAAGATTTGACCAGGAGTCACTTTGAGCTGCCTGAGATTTAAACACAGGACTATTTTGTTTCAGAACAACTTTTGCTTTAAGAAATTTACGTATTGTCTTCACAGGTTGAGTTGATCCGTCTCACCCAAAACACCAGAAATCGCTCTTAATGCCAGCAGTTTTTGTTAAAATACATATCATTACCAAAACAGCATTTTGACCTGCTGCTGGTTTAATGCAATATCATCATATATTGGTAGATTTTATTTTTCTTACTTTACAGCTTTTATTTGAAAGCTTTTTAGTGACAAAAAAAAAAGGGATTTTCTTTGCTTTTTTAAAGCATGTTATCTTTCTTTTTTTCCCCCTTTTGATTTATATGTGTGAATGTATGTGGTTTAACTGATAAAATGATAACACTTGGAGGAGACTGGGTGAAAGGAGGCTTTTCCCTTCTCTTACCCGTTGACTCGTTTGTCGAGCTGTGTCTTCATGTCTGCCTGAGAGTGTAACTGGAGCTTGCAGATATTTCAGGTGTGAGAGTGGATCTTAAAGTTCTTTTTTTTCCTTCACGTCAACATGAGCTACCTGTAGCACTGATGTACTTTAAAATAAATATCTTATTTAGTTCCCCCTGATTGGGAGATTATTTCATTTTAAAGCTTCACCAATAATATGAATTTAACACTTAAAGTAGTATTTATCTTTTTAGTGGTTTTGCTATAACTCCTCATCAGAGGTCACGTTTTGTACTGTGATCCTAAGAGGAATTGCTTAGTTTTGTATTGTCTTGGTGATTTGGTATCTTATAGTTTTATTGAGTCTGAATGACTTGAAATGTGAGAATTGCGTTTATTTTTATTTTTTAATGTTATTGAGACTTAAAGCTGGACTGTGGGACTTTCATATACAAAAGAGTGTCTGTTGCATCCAAAACCTCTAAACGAATTCACACAATTCTCATTAACCTTGTGAGCAGCAGGTAAAGTCTGTATTTTGCAGTGTGCCCATTTTTAATCTAATGTGCGCTGACATTCCTGTGCTGGCACACTGGTTTAGATCAACCAGCAATTTTTGGTTTGCCAGGGCTGAACAGCGAAGCAGCTAAAGCAGTATGGTCAACCCTCTGTCCTAAATAAATAAAACTAGAACGTGACAGAAAAGTTTTTGGTGCTTCTGATAAAAAGGGAATGTAACTAAGAGGAAAGGAAGGGGGAAAGAGAATGACAGCGAGTAGAAACGGGTACCACTGGTGAGGCTTTTCCTTGTTGTAGATTTGCATAAGCACTTTTTGACAGTATCTGTATAATCACTCTGCCTGTCTGAAGTCCCACATGGCTGGTTTAAAGGGATTAGAGAATAGTTGATGTTACAATAGGGATTTATTTTTTAAATATATTTTTATATTGTTCGTGTTTGTACTTTTGGTTCTTTGTCTGTGCCAGTGGAAACCGTTATGGACAAACCAAGACTTCTGTCTTAGAGTTTTTTTAGTTCAGATTCAGAAAGTTTCTGATATTTACTGCCTGATTTTTATCCTTTTTATAATGAACTAAAATTTTTAATTTAATTTTTTTTTTTTTTTTTTTGTAATTTTGTTTTGTAATTGTGGCTCAGTCTGTGTTTGAATGGGATCTCCAAAGGCTCCTGTTTTCCAAACCCTGTAAAGTTTATGTGCCGGTGCTAAACAACTCGTCCCCTTATTTCACACTGTTGCCATGGACAACCAATCCCTATAGCAACTGAAGGCCTTCATAGGTTGGCAGGAATCGATGGAGATTTGCACAGAGTGAATACGCACACATTAGGAAACAACTGCTTGCTATGTAAAAGCCCCCACACTTCTAGTATGAATCATAAAAAAGCCCCCTCACCCCCACCCTGTCTAGTTGAAATGGCCTCGAGTGAGATGCAGTAATTGGTATGCAATTATAGAGTCCCTCTGAAATTTGTCAAAGCTCTTATGGGGTCCTATGCATGAAGCTCTCATGTGCTGAGCATATTTTCAATGCCATGTTGTGTTCTCAATAAAAAAAAAAAAAAAAAAAGCTCTTCAAGGTCTTGTCCAATCTGTTGCAGCGTGTCACTATTACCATGCTTACTTCAAGCTCTTATTCATGAGACATGAGTGAATGGGTGTTTTTCCTCCACTGGGGCATATGTGCTTTAATTTAGGAAGATTTGTTTCAGTCAGGAATGTAACAAACCATTTGTGTTGGACTGAACAGATACACATAGTACAGTAGTACAGGAGATGGTGAATAACCTGACCACACTGGTAAGAAAGACATGCAGTGTCCTTGTTAACACTTATTTGAATATGGGGGGGTATAGTCAGGTTTACTCCCAGGTACTACAAACGCTTTGTCATACTTGGATGAATAAACACCAGTGAGATGGAGGGTTTCGCTGACGGTGTGTTGCCACTTTTTATCTGAGCACCCTGAATTCGACGTTAAGCGCTTCTGATGGCGCGTATTGGGCGGTTTGTTTGAGCGAGCTCCACAGCGCAGCCACTGGCCAATATTCAGCAGCGCATCCGCTGCAGATCACTGCGCTGCTCACCTGCAGCAGGGACAGATCACATCCGCGGCTCCTGTGCAACATGATAGATGGGCAAAGCGCCGAAACAGCCAGAATTATGGGCCGGATTTAAGGTAAGCGACTCAGAAGAGTGCAGAACACTTTAGCTGCATGGATATTTTCAGGTTTGGGTTTGAAGCGTGACCGGCGGTGGTAGAACTGTGACTCGGACTTTAGATGCACTCATATGTTTTTATATTTGCATGCTATCGCTTGGGATTTTTTAATGTTGCCTCACGCTAATCGTATCCGCGCTTTCATAATGTTTAGGTGTAAAATATTTTAATTGAGTTAATTAGAAGGAAATGTTTACAGTTCTGTAACATCTGAGGAATTGCTTTTAAAGAAAAATGTTGCCAGAGTTAAATATCAGAGGAATGAAAAGGTTTTTAAAAACTGCACTGCCTCTAAAATGTGTCATGTTACTTTTCAGCCGCATCTGTTTCTAAAAAGCTAAAATCTGTTATCAGCCACTTATGTGATCAACAGCTTCTCTGAGCGCTCCTTGAGACATGGTGCTACCTGAAAAAAACTCCAGACCTTCTGCTCCCAAGAAGATCCCTGAGCAGCGTGTCCTACGGCACCAGAGCCTGCCCTCTCCAGCCCTGTGCTGCGCATGTGGCCTGTGCATCATGCTGGCTGGCATCAACATCACCCTGGTGGGAGCTTTTGCCTTTGGCACCTTCATCCCTACTAGCAACCCTCCCATCATCATTGGGCCTCTCCTTTTGCTCATAGCGCTGGCTTTCTTTACAGCCTGCTGTGTCATCAGCCGGAGACCTCAAGACCACATTTCCCATAAGGCCAAAGGTGGTGAGAAATGGGCCCTGATGAGGATGGGGGCAGTTGCTTTTGAGATGGAGACCAGCGAGCACACACTTCAGGACACGACGGCTGTCCAGCTCAGCCCCACCAACTCCCCTACCTCCTCTCACAAATCCAGCTCCATCCACGGGGAAGCCACTGCCCTGCCTTCCTGTCAGGATGAAGCCACCGAGCTGGACACACCCCTGATATGTGGCACTGGTGTTAGTGGAAATAAACCCACCCTGAGCGCCGACTGCAAGGAGAGCACTTCCACACAGATGCTGCCTGATCAGAACACTACATAGCCTGGAATTTCTTCTGTTTACACTACTGGATAAATATGTCTGGTGTGACCACCAGGATTGATTGGCATTTTTAGTTATAAACTGAAGCATAGTTTTTATTTATAACAAATTTGGGAAATTCAAATAATAAATAGGTTAAACAACTAGAATGGTAGAGTGGTAATATGGAGCAGAAGATAAAAAGCCTGCAGACTCAGCCTGCTTAGCTTAAATGTATTGTGCAAACTCTCTGGTAGCTATGCAGTGTGTTTCAGGAAGTTGTACTTTTACTGCCCTGTTCCAGGATGTACATTATCTTGCCAGGAAATGAAACAAGGAAGGAGATGACACTGTTATCCAAGTGCCTGTTTCTTGTTGTGTAGCACCTCCAGTTAAGGAAGAGCATTCTGTATTTATGTCCCATGGATTGACTGTGTGATTAGTGCTTTCCACCTTTCCACCTTGTACTTTGGGAAGGAGGAAGCTTCTCTGAGTTAGATGCATGGTGAATTCAGTCACAGTTTTTCCCATACACTTGCTGCTTTGAATGATGGTGTAACCTTGAGCTGTGTTAAAACAGACATTCAGCTGTGTTTCATGAATTTCTGTGCTCGTGTTGTGGTGCATGATTGCTACAGGTGCTGTACATTTTATAAATAAAGGCGACTTTTTATTTGAACATAAGTATATGGTGTATATATTTACAAGCAAATCCCTAATATAATCTAATTTTGTGAGCCTCTTTGTGAAGCGTACACATAAACAGAGCCATGGAAAATGCAATAACATACAGGCTGCCAGGCTACATGAGAAAGGTGCATAGGCTGTGAAGATAAGTCATTTGTTATCTGAGTAACCCCAGCAGGGACTGTACAAACGGCTCTTTCCAAACACGTTGCTCATCACTTGGCATCTGACCCAACAGCTGCCAGCAAATGCAAAAGCCTTGTTTACTCATCATTTTACATCAGCTGTCCTCAAATACAGCAAGACACACAACGTGATCCGCTCACACTGCTGAACCACTGGAAAAGATAACGCAGCGGCCGACGCCCACTGTTATTGCAGTCTTTTTTGATTGGATGCAGGCAGGCTGCGTGGGTGTCTGTAGTTATTCAGTGACTTGTTTCTGTAAAGAGGGTGACATGTCTTGACAACCTCAGCTCAACTAGTAATGAGGTCATGCTGCTCTGAAGGGATTAATTTAGTGCAGGGCTGGTTTAAGGTTAATGTACCTGAGCAATTTTTATTCAAAAATATTCCAGCCATCCATCCATTTCCTTAACTGTTTATCTAATTCAGGTTCACAGGAGGCTTGAGCCTAACCCATCTGTCATAGGGTGGGAGGCGGACAAACCCTGGGCAGGTCGCCAGTCCATCATAGGGCATATCTGAACTCGTTTTATCAATATGCGTGGGGAACATCTTCCCTTTAGGCGTTGCCATAACAGATCATCAGGCTCCATCTCACCCTATTCCCAGCAACTGCTTCTCAAACCATCTCAACCTGGTCTCTCTAACTTTTTCCTTCAAATCGATCAATCTTGAGCTGTCCCTCTGATTTACTTATTTCTTTTTTTTTTTTTTTAAAGCCTGTCATATCTGGCTGTTTTCGCAATCGGAACAATGATCCGAATGCAATGATGTACCAAACATATTTGCTTTTACAAGAACAGCTCTATAAGTTTTCTATAGGCTATTCTTGTTGTATGTTTGTATTTTTATTTTTTATTTAGTTATTTATGCCAGGCCTGACAGGCAATAAGGAAAGGGATCGAGAAGAGGGGGGAAAAAAGCAAACAAAAAAAACAAAACAAACAAAAAAAAATGGGGGGGGGGGACAAAGGGGAGAAAGGAAAGAAAAATACTCAAAGATATACGTACATACATTTACTTATTTCTAATTTTGTCCATCCTGGCTGGTCCCAATGAAAATCTTATCATCTTATCATCTTTAACTCTGCCATCATGGAAACCTAGTTACCTTTTTTTTTGGTAATAAGACATTTAATATTGGAGATCACTGACAGAGGAAAAACAAAGGACAGGGCTAAAAATCTTTTAAATTCATTCTAACAGATATCAGGCGTTTAAATAAGTAGCAATTAATTCGATTCAATTTTATTTATATAGCGCCAAATCACAACAAACAGTCGCCTCAAGGCCCTTTGTATTGTGGGTAAAGACCCTACAATAATACAGAGAAAACCCAACAGTCAAAACGACCCCCTATGAGCAGCACTTGGCGACAGTGGAAAGGAAAAACTCCCTTTTAACAGGAAGAAACCTCCAGCAGAACCAGGCTCAGGGAGGGGCAGTCATCTGCCGCGACCGGTTGGGCTGAGGGGAGAGAAAGACATGCTGTGGAAGAGAGCCAGAGATTAATAACAATTAATGATTAAATGCAGAGTGGAGTATAAACAAAGTAAATAAGGTGAATGAAAAGAAACAGTGCATTATGTGAACCCCCCAGCAGACTAGGCCTATAGCAGCATAACTAAGGGATGGTTCAGGGTCACCTGATCCAGCCCTAACTATAAGCTTCATCAAAAAGGAAAGTTTTAAGCCTAATCTTAAAAATAGAGAGGGTGTCTGTCTCCCGAATCCAAGCTGGAAGCTGGTTCCACAGAAGAGGCGCCTGAAAGCTGAAGGCTCTGCCTCCCATTCTACTCTTAAGTATCCTAGGAACCACAAGTAAGCCAGCGGTCTGAGAGCGAAGTGCTCTGTTGGGGTGATATGGTACTATAAGGTCTTTGAGATAAGATGGTGCCTGATTATTCAAGACCTTGTATGTGAGGAGAAGAATTTTAAATTCTATTCTAGATTTAACAGGGAGCCAATGAAGAGAAGCCAATATGGGAGAAATATGCTCTCTCTTTCTAGTCCCTGTCAGGACTCTAGCTGCAGCATTTTGGATCAGCTGAAGGCTTTTCAGGGAGCTTTTAGGACAGCCTAATAATAATGAATTACAGTAGTCCAGCCTAGAAGTAATAAATACATGGATTAGCTTTTCAGCATCACTCTGAGAAAGGATGTTTCTAATTTTAGAAATATTGTGCAAATGCAAAAAAGCGGTCCTACATATTTGTTTAATATGTGCATTGAAGGACATATCCTGGTCAAAAATGACTCCAAGATTTCTCACAGTGTTACTGAAGGCCAAAGTAATGCCATCCAGAGTAAGTATCTGGTTAGACACCATGTTTCTAAGATTTGTGGGGCCGAGAACAAGAATTTCAGTTTTATCTGAATTTAGAAGCAGGAAATTAGAGGTCATTCAGGCCTTAATATCTTTAAGACATTCCTGCAGTTTAACTAATTGATGTGTGTCATCTGGCTTCATGGATAGGTAAAGCTGAGTATCATCTGCATAACAATGAAAATTGATGCAATGCTTTCTTCTAATAATGCCTAAGGGAAGCATGTATAATGTAAATAAAATTGGTCCTAGCACAGAACCCTGTGGAACTCCATAATTAACCTTAGTGTGTGAAGAAGACTCCCCATTTACATTTTTAAGACAGAAGTATCAATAATTGGAAAGACTTCTTTGAACAGTCTAGTAGGAATGGGATCTAATAAACATGTTGCTGGTTTGGAGGAAGTAACTATTGAAGTTAACTCTGAAAGATCAACTGGAGCAAAAGAGTCTAAACAAATACCAGCAGTGCTGAAAGCAGCCGAACATGAAGAATAATCTTTGAGATGGTTATGAATAATTTTTTCTCTAATGTCTAAAATTTTATTTGTAAAGAAATCCATGAAGTCACTACTAGTTAACGTGAAAGGAATACTCGGCTCTACAGAGCTCTGACTCTTTGTTAGCCTGGCTACAGTGCTGAAAAGAAACCTGGGGTTGTTCTTATTTTCTTCAATTAATGATGAGTAGTAAGATGTCCTAGCTTTACGGAGGGCTTTTTTATAGAGCAACAAACTCTTTTTCCAGGCTAAATGAGCATCTTCTAATTTAGTGAGACGCCATTCCCTCTCCAGCTTTCGGGTTAACTGCTTTAAGCTGTGCGTTTGTGAATTATACCACGGAGTCAGGCACTTCTGATTTGAAGCTTTCCTTTTCAGAGGAGCCACAGTATCCAAAGTTATACGCAGTGAGGATGTAAAACTATTGACGAGATAATCGACCTCACTGGGAGCAGAGTTTAGGTAGCTGCTCTGCACTGTGTTGGCACATGGCACTGAAGAGCATAACAATGAAGGAATTAGATCCTTAAACTTAGTTACAGCACTTTCAGAAAGACTTCTATTGTAATAAAACTTATTCCCCACTGCTGTGTAATACATTGAAGTAAATGTTACAAAGAAATGATCAGACAGGAGGGGGCTTTCAGGGAATACTGTTAAGTCTTCAGTTTCTATGCCATATGTTAGGACAAGATCCAGAGTATGATTAAAGTGGTGGGTGGGCTCCTTTACATTTTGAGAGAAGCCAATTGAATCTAATAATAGATTAAATGCAGTGTTGAGGCTGTCATTCTCAGCATCTACATGGATGTTAAAATCACCCACTATAATAAATTTATCTGAACTGAGCACTAAATCAGATAAAAAGTCTGAGAAATCAGACAGAAACTCTGAGTAAGGACCAGGTGGACGATAGATAATAACAAATAAAACAGGTTTTTGACATGTACTGTGACTCGGGGGTGTTGATTCATTTATACTAACATATTCATCCTGCTGTAACCAGGTTTCTGTAAGGCAGAATAAATCAATACGTTGATCAATTATTAAATCATTTACTAATAGGGACTTGGAAGAGAGAGACCTAATGTTTAATAATCCACATTTAATTGTTTTATTCTTTGGTGCAGTTGATGAAGCTGTATTATTTATTGTTTTTGAATTTTTATGCTTAAATAGCTTTTTGCTGATTTTAGCTTTGTTTTTTGGTGGTCTGGGAGCAGGCACCGACTCTATGGGGATGGGGTTTGGGGGGGATTTAATTAATAGCAACTCTCCGGCTCCTCTATTAATACAGTTTTTCTCGCATCAGGAACATCATTCTCACCACTGTTAATGTGATTCTCAAAACAGTTAAGGGATTTCTCATAATGCATAACTCTGCATAACTCATCTCTGCAAAAGACACAAAGAGAATCAAAACCTTTTTTCATATGTGTCAAACCATGCAAAGCCAGTCAATCGCTTCAACTCTGTGATCAGTGAATAAAAACCTTCCACCGCCGTTTTAAGACTTAGACAATGCAATGTTTGTTTGTTTGTTTGTTTTGTTTTTTTAAACTTTTATCAAAACTTTCCTGACTTTGGAAAGAATACTCCAGAAAGTTCGGGCCTAATCTAAAGTAAAAAGTGTTAAAACACAAAAATGAAAATGTGAAGGATTTATTTGAAGCTTCACAAAGTTGCTGAAATGGAGAAAAGTAAAATAATACTTAGAATATGCATCAGTAAACAAAGAAAATATATACAATCTGAGAACATAGCACCAACTACTGTATGGTCCAGGAAAGTCACACTACATACATTCACCTGCCACTTTATTAAGTATACCTGTTATTTATTAAGTATACCTGTTCAACTGCTCATTAAGGCCAATATGTAATCAGCCAATCACATGTCAACAATTCCAAAGCATTTAGGTGGTGGACATGACCAAGACACACACACACACACACACACACACACACACACACACACATATATATATATATATATATATATATATATATATATATATATATATATATATATATATATATATATATATATAGATATATAGATCTAATTTGCAAAGCAATCTTCATGTAAGTTCAACCCACTCATTAAAGGAACGATTTGTGAACATACAAGAGTTAATGAAAAGTGAAATATTCAGAAACGAAGCTGCTCTTTTATGCAAAGAGCTCTCATCATAAAGAGGAGCGTGTTCAGTGAGTTTACAATGAATTGATCGTGAATGTTCGATATTTGATTCAAAATCAGCTTATAAGAGTTCAGCTCAGTTGGGAGATATATCTAATCTCATGACTCCACCCGGTGGATGGAAAGCAGCGTGGCACACAAGCTACGTCACTGATTCATATGTAAATCATAAAGAATCACCCCACGGATTTTTACTCATTTATGTACATAATGATTAAAAGTCAATTAATGAATTCTGTTTAGTGTTAAGATCTAAAAAAAAAAAAAAAAAAAAAAAAAAACATCATCTAAATAAAAACAGTGATAATCTGACTATTTTAATAATTGACAGAGTGGAGTTTATTTATTTATTTAGTTAATTATTTATCTGGCGGTCAGGGGGTGAAAAACTGCTGGGTGCTGGGACACTAGAGGGCAGTATCGTCGTTCGCAACGTGTTGTGTGAGATCGTGTTCATTTGGAGGTTGAACATCATCTTTTTTTTCCCTGGGGGGGGATCGGATTCAAAGTGATGTTGAACATTTGGTCAGTAATGAAATGTATCCCTAATGTTTCCAAGTCTTACTCCAAAAAGTGTGAGAATTTGATGTTTCTCCCGTTTTGAACCTCAGGAATATGCTTGACTTACACTTTCGAGAACGATGTGTTTCCTTCAATCTAATGAACTTTAGATAATGAAGGGTCGCCATCACAGTTTTCTCTTTGCTTACCTTGGCTTAACATTATTTTGTAACATGAGTATAATGTGGAAACCTAAATCCTCCACAGCCTGCCTGCTCTGCAACCTTTAAAACCTTTAAAAACATCTGCATTTTCATAGATTCTTTTTCTATTATGTGAAAAAAGTTTATGTGAAACAAAGTAATTCAGACCAAAATATATCTCTATTTGTTTAATCTAAAATACAGAAAATAAACCAAGCAAATAGATAAAATATAAAAAAATAAAGAATCAGTAAATTAAATGTGATGAATTTTATTTGGAAATAATACTCTATCAAATTGATAAAGAAGGTCCTTAATGTGCATATTCCTGTAAGTAACATAATGAAATTAATTAAATTTGTTTTCATTTTACCAGAGCAGTGCCACCACATTATTTTATCCCACATCCACAGTGTGTGGACCACGAACGCGTCACGGCCTCTATCTGTGCTTTCCTGTTGGAGGCTGTACTGCGTCGTCCTTGGGCCTCCTGTGATCCTCCTGTGGCTCTGATCCACATCCAGGTTGTCTCTGAACAGCTGCCTAAAAAATGCATTTCCCACAGGTAATACACCACATTCCCAGATAACAGCCAGATAGAACAATGGCAAGGTTACCATGTCTTTGCATCCCTCTGTGTACATAATCATCACCAGGTGAGCGACCCAGTGTGTCTCATACATACTGAACTTGTTATAGCTCATAAATGGCTTGCTCCTGCATCTTATATAAGCCATTTGTCTTTCCATCCTACTTCTGTTGATGGGTAGAACGGGTGTTTAATATCCCACCTCTGGAGATGAAGGGCCATTAATTTTATCCTTCTTTTCAGTTTGCAAACTGTCCCTCCAAACAGCGGCCGTCTCTGTCTAATTCCTAATGACTGGTGTGAGTGCTGACTCTGCTATTGTAAAACAAATGATATCTCTGTCCTGTTGGCATAATCCTAATCTATTTGAATGGAAGGGGCCGCATTAAAATGACAAAGGGGGGAGGATATTTCCATCTCAAGATAAATGTGCAAATGTCCACCAAAACTGAATCAGACACCACATTTTAATGGCCTGACTACGCGTTCATTTCTCGCCTCATTCTCTTGCAGCCCTGCTCCTTCCTTTTTTAATGCGGAGCTGGTCATATTTTGTCCCAGATTAGTATAGACGATGGCTGACAGTTGCCTCTGCTCAAGGTATTTAGAAGACATAATTCATTCATAGATCTAGAAGTGCTCCCATTTGTCATCCCCATTTTTTTATGCTCAGTGTCTCCACAGTCGCTCATTCCTCTGGGTAGGGGTGTGTGTATGTGCACGTGTGTCGAGGGATATGAGGGCCAGGGCAGTTTTCAGCTGATGTATTAGCTGGCATATGCAAGCAATGAATTATCAAGGAGGAAAAGGAGTCAATTATCCACTCCTAAAAGTGGGGCCCAGCCTGTGTGGCCTAGGGGCCCTCCTTTCATTCTTGCCAAATCATTTCAGAAAAAGGAACACTAAGAGACCTGGAGAGGAGATGGTGAGCAGACAGCGCAATCACACACACGCACACACATTCACACCTTCGGCTTCGACCCTCTCGTGCTCAACCTTGCCCCCTCTAGTCACTTTCCTCACTGCGCCTGCTCATTGCGTCCTCCAGAGTTAACAAGGACAGGCAGCGATGTGTTGGATCCGTATGGTAATAATCCATTTTATACACACCAACTCCTCAAACTGATTTCGGCTGAGCAGGAATAGCCACGCCGTGACCGTCAGCCATTTCGCCGTGTCCCAATTCACTCCCCTGACTCCCTTCGAATCAAAATGGGGCCCTGATTGACTGTGCCGCTCTGACTAATAGAGTGGATATGGTAAATGAAATACCCAGCACTTTCATTCCAAAGTCTCTTACCCCCTGTGTCCCCAGTCACTTTGCCTCGACATATTTTTAGAGATTGAGCATTCTATCCTGTTTTTGATGAGGATGGGCTGAGACGAGGTGCGTGCAGAGGCGGTGACGGTGATGCCCTCAGAGCAGCCAGGACTGTCGGACACGGGCGGCCCTGCTGACAGGGTCTCTGCTGACTGACGGGGCTGACACTTAGGGAAATGAGGTCGTTAGACGGCATTACAAGTGGGCTGATAGCTTGGTAATGGGTTTTAGCTTCGGAATTTAACACAGAAACCCACCGGGAATGGGTTTGATGTGTAGGCAGACAGGTGGGTTCCCACAGAATAAAGGAGGCAACTCTCACGGGCACCAGAGAAAACGGACTTCTTTGAGAAGGAGTGAAGGGAAGGAGGAGAAGGAAAGAACTGCTGTGGAAAGAGGATGTGAAATGTTCTAAAAATAAATTGCACCAGATGGTGATCCTCTTTAACACAAGGAAATCAAGAAGAAGGTTTCAGTGGATGAGTGGCTTTTGTTTTTGGGTTTGCCCTTCCCTTTGGGCTTACTAAGAAAGATTTACTTTCCTTTAAATTGGATGTCCTCACAGACCGAGAGGAAAATCATCTCCACCATCCAGATGATTTTCCAAATCTGTTATGGCTCAATTACAGAAGATAGTGATTTTGAAAACAATGAACATTTTCTATTTCTTTGTTAAATTTCTTTGTTAAGTGAGAAGGTTTATAATTTTGCATGGTGTATGCACACAGCTCCCAAGCTGCCTTGAGTCTTAAGTAAGGGCGTCTAAATTTAGTGCATAACGATAAACTCTTAAGTTATAAGACATAGGCTAATGCGTAAGGGTGTTAAAACCAGTGGGATAGTTTAGTGGAGATTAAGGGACATATCAAAGACTTGTGTAAAGCTCCATCAACAGCGAGGCAGTTTGGTGGGCATCTGCACATGTTAGTTTGAAAAAAGGGGCAGGAGTGACTCACAGAGCTTTGGCAGCCAGTGAGTGACTGATAATGTCTCAGCATCACTCCCATTACTCCTTTTGGCTGTGCTGTGAAAACGAATGGTCCACTTTACTGCTGCCGTGGACCTTGCTAGTTCTGTTCAGGAGGAAGATTTAGAAGGGCATTATGGCCATCCAGCGGAGGGCAAGACAACTCACAGGAGAGGATGAAATGGATGAGGTGGGGTAGAAAGATGACGGCAGTTTCATTCTTTCCCCGGACTTGGTCTGGGGGAGATGAATCATGCTTGGCCTCTCTGAGAGGGTTATGGAGGGAAAAAGAAGGTCAGGTTTCCATGGCAGGATTTTTCACTAGAGCAGATGAGAAAGCTTGGCAATACAAATCAAGTCAAAAGGCTTCACAGTGTGTTTCTGCGTCGTGTCCTGCAGGCATCTCTTTCATGGCACTCCAGAGAGTACACAGCGAAGTCAACCTCATCAGAACAGTCCGGCTGGTCAGGAAGTGATTTCTGGTTTATTAGAAGTAGAGGTGTGTGAGTGTGTGTGTTTCTGGTTTATTAGAAGTAGAGGTGTGTGAGTGTGTGTGTGTGTGTGTGCAAGTTATGTGTGTGCAAGCGGCAATCTCATTTGGATTTATTTCTAAAGCATTAAGTATCTTTCACAAAATGCTGCTGCTGCTTTAATCAGCATCTGTCAGAGGATTCATTATGCCACTTTTAGTGGATCAAGTGAACATAAAGCCTTTCTTCAGAGCTGTGGAGAAAAAAAAAAAGAAAAATAACAGCCCTTTTCACTTCCAGAGGTGTGGATGATTGCTGCAGCTGGTTTAAGTGACAGGTAAATTGCAGGTTAAGTGGAGAACACAGTCTTTTAACAAGAGACTCCAGGCTCCGGCAAATCCTCCTTAGTCTTTAATCTGAATACAAAAGGCAGGGGCGGGGGTATTAAATCTGACCCCTCAATGTTCTGTTTGTTCCATACTCCACTCAAGGGCCTGCTGTAGCCGGCAGAGTCCCAGGTTTGCTTTTTTCCTTTGTGCCATGTGGTGGCATTTTAAAAACAACACCATCAAACAATACTGCCTCTTCAGTGGCTAACTTTGATAACACAAAGGAAGGCCTGGAGTCACCAGCTTCTACATTTAGCACAAAATGTAGTTGGAATTCTTTTAAAAGGGACTGTTTATTAAATTGTGGTTGAAGCACCATAACACAGCACTATTATCATAGTTCTGCTGTGAAGAAAAAAACAAATCCTTCTTTATTTAGCAGCAATGACGGTTAGAAAGAGGAGAAGGGGCCGGGGTGAGGCAGGCGGTTAGGGCTTGTCGAAAGAAAGGCGCTTTTGGTTGTCAACGTTTTAGAGGCTTAGAGTCAAACCTATCCGGGCTCAGGAGAGAGGAGTCTGGGTGTTAGGCAGGCAGAATGACTCCTGATAGAAGGAGTTTGCGGCTCAAGTCGAGAGGAATCGTCTTGGCTCCCGGATGAGGCGAGGACTAATTGATTCTCTGAAGTTTCCTGTCGCAGAGCCCGATTACAGGTATGACCGGATTAAAAAAGGAGAGGAAAAAAAACAAGGGATCTGGAGGAGGGAAATGGTAAAAATCAAAGAGAAAAGAAGATGAGGGCTGCCATAGACGGATCAGCATCGCTTATATGCACTGATGTGTTTGCTTGTATGTGTGTGTGTGAGTGTGTGTGTGTGTGTGTTGGTATGCACATGTATACACACTCCGGTGCAGCTCTGTTTGATCTCAGTACTCAGTGGCAATCATCAGGTCACGTTGCAAGGCTTCTTTCTCTGGTGTGTTGCACAGGAGCACATTGTGTTGTAGCAGCATGCTTCCAATAATCACTCACTTCTGGTTAACACGTCTCAAAGCCAGAGGCATGTGTCTTGCCTGCCCATAACGGTCCATGACAAGATTGAGTACTGAGGCATGTGGGAGCCATAGTGAGGCGAGCTCTGAGAGAGAAGCCTTCAGGAGAAGGAGAGTTAGGACGCATATCTAGACCTAAGCTGTCATGCGTGCAGCTGTAATGGCTTGTTTAGTGGCAAAGTCCAATCTAGGGCCCCAGAGAGCCATTATTCCGGGACTATCGATCGGGCCCTACGGCCACCACAACACGGGCCCCTGTCCCTGATCCTGTTCAGTAATAAGCGTACTCATGTCAAGGTGGTAATTATCATTGATCTGTAGCCGCTGTGACAGGGCAGCCGCCCCTTGCTGTGATTCATATGCTACATGGGACTACTGGACTTGAGGCACCAAATCACCAGTCTCATAGCCACATGCAGCTTCTGGTGGCACTGCCATGCTGTGTCCTGGAAACAAAGGAGTTAGGAGATGGATTCCAGTTGTTTTTTGTTGTTGTTGTTTTTTTGCTATTACTTTCTCAGTAGCAATTTTATATAAGGCTAATTATGACAAGGAGATTCTTGCTTGGCATGAATTCTGATGCTAACTTTGTCCTATTCTTCTTCAGACAAACCCAAAGTTGCCTGCAGAAAGTTAAACTTCTCTTTAGTGTTTCTTTGTCTTCCCCCACCCATTGTTGTTTGCCCTCATGTTGCTCTCTTTCTTCTGCACCAGACATGTGCTGTCTACTCTCCACACTTTCTAAGCAGGGAAATCAGTCACTGTTCCTATGCAACTTTGTGGTAACCTGCAGCACAGTGACAGAAGCAGAACAAATATGTCAGAACACAAGTTTATGCTTTGCACCCACAACTGTTCTGTACAGTAAGTGTTTAGCATGGCTTTAAGATGCAATGTCTTTGGGGTAGACTGGAGTATCTCCGCAGGTTTAAGTAATTTCAACTTTTTACCATGAACATTTTTTGTCTGGACATTTGTGGTCCCAGAGGATCAAAGACAATGAAGCTGGTAACTAAACACTGAGCACTGGCAGCTGTCTAATTCAAGTGGGGCCAAAAAAATCTGTGCTCCAGTTTTGGTGACTGAAATTTGAGTATTTTATTTGTATGTTTCTTATCACTAATTAGCAGGTATCTCTATGATGTGCCCTTACCCTCTAATGATACACCTTGATAACCAAACTTGCTATCATTTGCTGATAACCCCTCTCACCCAAATAAAGTCCCTGCACTTCACAAGATGGCAACAACCACAATGTTAAAACTGAGGTTTGTTTGTAAACCAATGGATGACATCTAGGTGGCCACTTTCACCTCTTATTTACACTCATTTAATTAGTTACAGCTTGCTAGTAATGGTTTGGACCCATTTTCACTTTGAGAACTTCCTTAATTCTCTGTGGCATAGATTCAACAAGGTGCTGAAAAACATTCCTCTGAGAATTTGGCCCATATTGACATGACAACATCATACAGTTGCTGCTGTTTTGTTGGCTGCACATTCATGATGCAACTCTACCGTTCCACTACAAGACATGACATATCCTGCTAAAAGCAGCCATCAGAAGGTTGGCTCACTATGGTCATAAAGCGATGGACACGGTACTCAAGCGGGCTGTGGCATTTAAACGATGTTCAGGTGCTACTAAGGGCCCAAAGTGTACCAAAAATATATGCCCACACCACTGCAACATCACCAACAACCTGCTGATTCAAGGCAGGATGGATCCATGACTTCATGTTGTTTACACCAAATTCTGCTTATCAGACCAGGCAATATTTTTCAAATCTTGTATTGTCCAATTTTGAACTGTAGCATCAGGTTCCTGTTTTTAGCTGACAGGAGTGGCACTCAGTGTGGTCTTCTGCTGCTCTAAGCCATCTGCTTCATGGTTCCACTAGTGCTGTGCTCAGAGATGCTTGTCTGCACACCTTGGTTGTTAAGAATGGTTATATTCTCCTCAGACCTCTGGCATCAACAAAGCATTTTCACTGCGACCTGGCGCTCACTGGATATTTTCTCTTTTTCAGACTTCTCTGTAAACCCTGAAGATGATTGTGCAGGAAAATCACAGCAGATCAGCAGTTTCTGAAATAACCAGAGCAGCCCATTTGACACCAACAACCATTCAAAGTTGCTTAAATCATCTTTCTTTCCCATTCTGATGCTCAGTTTGAACTTCAGCAGGTCATCTTGACCATGTCTACATGCCTCAATGCAATGCTTCAATGTGACTGGCTGATTAGATATTTGCATTAAGGAGCAATTGAACAGGTGTACCTAACAAAATAGCAGCGAGTGTGTCATCTATAGTCAGATTATTCTCTTATTTACTGGAAAACCTTACTGGATGCATTGGCACAAAATTTAGTTTCATTTTTTGCTAATTAGCAATTAGGCTGGTTTCTATGTTAACCTGCTACAATCGGTAAACGTGATACCCGTTAGCGTGGTGTTGTTAGACCAGCTTCACGGAGTTGCTAGTATGACTGTAAGCTTATTTTTCTTTCCCTGACTTTTGCTGCAGTACCATTAACAGTCTGCAGAACTACACATTCGACTGTATATTATAGTTTTGCTTGAGCTCATTTGTAGAGCTTTCATCACTGATTGAAACTAATTATACTGCATCTGCATGGAAAACCACCTCTTGGAGTGACAGGGAAACAGTAAGAGACAGATAGAAATAGAGAGATGGTGTTTCAAAGCAAGCAATCAGTTTTCTTTTTGTAAGCGCTGGAGCGGGACTTGTGTCACCTGCAGACCAAACCCCATTTCCTCTGATTAAGTCCGGTGAAATATTCCATTTGTCAGTGTCACAGCCCCGGCGCATTGCTGCAGTGAGCAGCCAACCATGTCTGTCGACTGTGTCATTCTCAAATTTACATCAGACATCGACAACATCATCATATACCTAATGTCCCCTTGGTTTGCTCTTGCTCAACCCTTTGCTCATGCTCTTTAGTTTTGTGTTTTTCCCCCCTCTCTGATGCACCATTAGCCTATCTGCGTCCTTTGCACCAGTTGTTTTCTGGCTCCACCTGTGATTCCCTGTGCAGAATGAAACACAAACAGTTTTGATGAATCTGTACTCTGGGTACTATCAACTTAGGCCCAAATCAAAAAGGGAGTTTTAATTTTTAATTATTATTATTTTCTTATCTGTGTCTGGAGTTTCAACAGCTAACATCACTCAGCCCTCAAACTCTCATGCGTGTGATCTAACCCCATTAGCAGCCAATGTCTTTTCAGGAGCAGAGCCGGCATGGTTCAGAGCGGATGGAAATTTCAATCTCCCCTCTATCATTTTCCCTATCATTACTCCATTCACCACCATTTCTCTCCATCCTGAGTCCCGAGAGGCTGAAAAGGAGGGCATCGTGCACTCTGTTCCCAACTTTAATATGAGTACAGCAAAAAAAAAAAAAAAGAAGAAGAGAAAGGGGGGGTGTTTATACATTATTAGGGGTCTATTATAAGGCAGCTATCACATTCTGCCTCTTCTCTCCCTTTTCCTTTCATTCCCACACTCTCCTGACAGGTAGCGGGCGGGCTGCCTTGATGACTAGACTCAATCACCTGTGACAGTTTTGATTTGATGTCACTCTCTGGGTCGCTCTATTTGTTTGAGCATTTAAGAGGTAATTGTGTGACATTGGCGGTGGAAGACGTGCTTTGGCGGCGCACCCGCTGAACCGAGGGGACGAGTCGAGGGAGTGTGGCAATAATAAATGAGGGCTATTTTCCTCAGCATTCCCAGACTCTGTGCATGTGTGTGTGTGTGTGTGTGTGGGTGTGTGTGTGTGTGTGTGCGCGCGCGTGTGTGTATGTGTGTGTGTGTGTGTGTGTGTGTGTGTTGTTGATGGGGGGAACAAGACAGGGCGATGAGCCCCTCTACCCTGGGGGAATTCAACTGTGAGATGCACATTGAGGTCGCCTGCACCCACTCTTATCATCACTTTCACCGTTCTGAACAGAATTGTTTCTGTGCATGTTTTCTTTTTCTTTCAAATATGAGTTTCAGTGTCACTCTGAGGAACTTCTGAGCTCTCAAAGCAAGTAATGCAGCATTGTGTTGTTGACTTAATCTGCAAAAACATGCTGAGTTTTTAAGAGTCAAGTGTCAAATGAAAATTTGAGGTAAACACATTTGTTTTATCTTGTTTTGTTTTTTTGTCTACACCATCACCTTGTTACCATTGCCATGACAGTGCATGAGGAATACAGTAATAGTCTAATTATCATGGTAAAACAGAATGCATGGCAAGAATAATTCAGATATCAACCAAAACCTTTTGCAAACCGCAGCATTTACTGTAATATTCAGTAGCCATTTATTAATAGCCATGTAATCCCAGCAGAAGACCCAAATGGAAAAAACAAAACAACAAACAAACATTTTTACATCAGATACCCTTCCTAGCGCAACCCCAAAGGGATTTGTGTCTCTTCCTGGGATCGAACCAGGGACCTTTTGCTTGTTAGGCAAATATAATGATAATAATGAATTATGAATCAAGAAAGCCAGTTTCATGAGGAAATCATATACAAGCTGAGACATATAAAATATAAACATATCATAAAAGTTTTCTTCTTTTCCAAGATTATCGGAAAACCCTATATTTCCATAGGTTATCAAATGCGGCTATTCCAGGCCAACCTTTAAGAGTAGCTCACAGTTGTTTAGAACTGATTCAGCATTTTGGGAAATAGAAGTATTCACTTTTTTGCCAAGTGATTCAAAAAAGTGAATACTTCTATTTCTCAAATCTGTCTGGAAAATATAAAGTCACAGCTAGCAGAGCTTAGCTTAACTCAACATGAAGACTGGAAACAGGGAATCAGCTACCCCAGCTTTCCCAGTTTCCCGCAGCACCTTTACATTTAAGTAGTAAACATGTTGTATTTATAGTTGATACAATTATATGACGAGTGCAAAACTTTTCTGTAAAACATCTCCTATGACCGTACTGTAAACAAGTGTGGAGGTATAAATAAAGGCAATTCCCATACAAAGCAACACAATAAATCAGGCAGACTTAAAAACTTGTGATAAACTTCTTCAGAAATTTGCTTTCAAGCTTACTGTCGCCTTTAGGTTCCCATGGTCAAGATTAAATGACAGACACAAACCATATTCACAGAGACCCACACATCACTCTTATAACAACAAATGCAACCATATTGGCAGCAAAGGGCCTCCTGTATTCAAGGAGTCTTCGACTCTCCCTGGCTTTGAATTCCAGAGATAATCTAGAATCCGTCTTTTCTTATGTAGAAGAAGCTGAGAGAAATTGTGGCTGAAGATTGCAAATCTGGGAGCTCAAGATTTACTCCCCCTTTGCCCCTCTTCCAAGGGCCATTCCCAAACAGCAAGGATGATAATTTTAGGGAGAACTGGAGGTTGGTCAAAAATCAAAGAATCTACCCAAGTTTTTTTTTTTTTTCCTCTGACCACTGTGCAGTACCGGGTTAGTCTCTGGTTCTGAAAGGTGCCAGCAAAAAGGCTTTCTTACTCTGCATGTTGAGCTCATCCATTTGTTTGTTATCTCAATCCAGGATTTGGAGAGATACAAAGCTGATTAAACAACAAAAGCATAGGGGAAGATAAAGAACACTTAGGTAATGGGTTTAGCCTGCCTGTTTAGCACGCCAAATTCATCTCCTTTTCTCCCGGCTCAAAATGCATTTGTTATTCTTCCCTCAATCTTTATCCAGATGGGAGAAAGGGAACAAGAAGAAACCACAACAACAAAAAAAGTGAGGAGAAGAAGAGCCTGGGAAACCAGCAGTGAAGTGAAGCAGTGACATGTTTTATGCAAAAATATCAGTATCAGTAAATATCAAATTTTTTTTCCAAACAGCACTTTGCTTTGCTTTGCTATGAACTGGCATGCCCAATGAATTAAACAAAAGCAAAATTCAGGGGATTTAGGATACATGTCTTTTTTATGTGGGTATATTGTTTTGTTACAATAAGCAGACATGCTTTCTCTGTGATTTGGGTGGCAGGTAAACCAATACAGAGTCATTAAAGCCAGCCTTACTCTCCCCCTGGTGAACCTGACTAAAAGCAATCTCAGGGCTTAGCAGTCACTCTGATAATAACACCTCTACAGAGGTCAGTGAGCAATGAGGAGGGATAGGGAAAACATATTTATGCTCCTCCTGCTGCTTCCCCCTCATGGAAGGAAGCCATGAGAAAGGTGCTTACTTAGACGAGATAAAGAGCAAGATGAGAGGCAGCGGACTTGGATTAGCGAAGGGAAACGATCACGGCCAGAAAAGGCAGGGAAAAGAGGAGGGGGTGGTGGAGGACAGGGAGGCCGGGAGCCGGTGTCTGGGCTGGTTGGATATGGGGGGAATATTAATCTGGGTTTAGTGTGAGCAGGACCCCACAAACGGCTCAAGCAAACACAGCTTAGAAGAGGCCAAGCCTCGGAGAAAGTCCTAAATCTTCACATTAGCTCCCCGCGTTTCTTCTGCTGAACCCGTAAGCTCTTTTTCTAAAGGACAGCACAAACAAACCACAACCCCCCCAATAGTACCTTTGCCAGTCCTAAACTCTCTCTCTCACAAGGAGACACACACACACACACGGAGACACACACACACACACACACACACACACACACACACACACACACACACACACACACACACACACACACACTCAAAATCAAGACGGCTTTGAGTATCGAGATTGCAGGAAATTTATAAATCCAGGGCCTGAGTGGATAGGGAGAGATTAGATGGGTCCCCCTCTTAAAGCGACAGGATGCCTTCCAATTGTGTTGCTCCTTCTCCGGTGTGCCCTACTTCTCTGTCAGTGAAGAAAGAGATAGCAAGGAGAAACACTTTGAGGTTGTGGAGAGTAGTTGTCATGATAACCTTTGCAATCCCTAGGAAACCTAACGAAATATTTTTATTAGTGTGATTTCTGTTGCTGGAAGTTTTGAGGGTTCAATTCATACTGTATGCGCATCTTTAGAATAAAGTTTTCTCTGTAGTTAATGTGGAGACAAGTTTAACCAAAAAAAAAAAGCTTTCTTTGTTAAATGTTCTTAACTTTATATTTATATTTTCCCATTAGCAAACCGAACCAAGCAGATTATCTCATCAGTGGAATATAAATTGAATGGGTTGTTGAAAATCAGCAGGACGTGATAGAGAAGGTGGGACGTACAGCTGAAGACTTATACGTCTCAACAGCTCTGGCGCCTAAAGAGGGTATCAGACCGCCCTGTTGGTGGAGACGGGGGCTGCTGAGGGTAAGACGGAGTGAGCTACTGAACCTCATCCCGTCACCCACAGCTTCCTGGCAGGGAGGGAACCAGGAGAAGTGCCTTCTCACTGAGTTTCATTAACCTGACCACATGTGCCAAAAGCCCTGGTATTAGAGTTAATCAAACTGACACTGACACACTTGCTGCAGTCTTCTGGGTCACCTGGGAAGCTCATCCAGTGCCCCACTGCTTCTAATGCTGAAGCTGCACACACAAAGCATGCAGTTTTTTAAAAACATGCTCTTGCACGCACTTACTAACAAACTGATTTGCTTGTTGCAATCCTCCTCTGCAGCCACGACTCCATGAAATATCATTTATGGAGTTCCAATTAACTGTAGAGGACTACTTTAAATGAAGGAAGTGTGCCCGGTACTGTAAGCCTCGTGACTAAAAGTTACCGCTGCAGAAATGGGATTTAAACATCAAATGGGACCTTGAAGGGCCAGTAGGCCTTATTTACAACCCATACATCAAATGATAAAGATCAAGTGAACTTTATTGACTGTGTAATAAAGAAAAGCTAAATAAATTCTGCACAAAACCTTTAGAATATTTTTTAAAATAAATAGATTTCTCAAGTGAAATTAAATTGTTCAGTAATTTTGGATCCTGTCAATGCTATTGGTTGACTGATGATGCACAAGTAAGTGAATCATCATGAATTTTAAATATTTTTTACTACATGTAGAAATGAATGTTTCCCTTGTTATTGGGTTCCAATGTGCCAATAGAAATAAACAAGACCATTTGTGAATCATTTGACCTGACTAGGGCCTCCACTGTAAAGATTAAAAATAAGAAAAACTGATCTTGTCAAAAGTGGCTGCCCAGCTAAATATACATTTTTGACAGGCATAGAGGAACGAGAATTACTGCATGATTAGCCTAATACTCTACATACAGGAAAAGTAGCAGTTTAAACTTGACAGTGAGTAAAATCCTTTTCTGTGGACAAGAATTATTAATGGAAAGGAGTAAAATGGGGTTTTAGATATGTACAGTAGGAGGACTGGTTGTATTTAAGCTTCCTGCAAAGTCTCCCACTGGCAGCATTATCCGGCCTATGCACCTGTCAGACAACAGAACACGACGAAAAATGTACCTTCATGAAAAAGGAGCTGAGCAAATATTAGATGATTTTCAAAACATTAGAGACAGGACAGCTGAACCCCTTCATCTGCTAGCATTTATTAAGGAAAATACTCTCTCATTTTGACTAGATTACAGAATTTTAACTACATTTATGATATTTTTAATGTACCATCATGCACATAAGCATGAGCATGAGAGGTTCCTCTGCAGGGTTCAGATGAGGCCCTTGGGGTGTTGCAGAGAGAAACCAGGTGTCCACTGAGACATCCACTCACCAGAACAACCTTCATCAAGGCAACACCCTCAGCAGATCAATCTTCCCATGACACTTCATTTAGACTGCATTAAAGTGGAATTAGGGCCCATTACATTTATTGGCAGGACCTGACAGTCCCACAGCACAGTGATCCTTGATTCCCAGGAGACACCACTGCTGAATTGAGCAGATAAGGCTTTTATAACCCTAAAGAAACCATTAGAGTTTTCCCTCTTTTTTTAACACCTAAAATAATGTTTAATGTAATTTTACATTCAAAGGATTGAATCAAAGCCTTTTGAAGGGTAGATTTTATTTTATTTGCTTCCAAGTTGGAGATGCCTAGAAATATGGTTTTGAATGACTAACACAATCTGGATTGATTTACACTTTCCTGACCATTTTTTTTTATAAATTAAATCCATCCATTCATCCATCCATCCATCCATCCATCCATCCATCCATCCATCCATCCATCCATCCATCCATCCATCCATCCATCCATCCAAAAGAAAGATTCTAGTTTTTTGTGAAGAGTTACAAGGTTAATTATTGTAGGGTCTTTCACTTACAATATAAAGTGTCTTTAGGCAATTGTTTTGGTGATTTGGCGCTATATAAAGACAACTAGAATGAATTGAATTAATTGTATTTACATTTAGCTTGTTCTGTGTGCACAAGAAACACATTGTGTGTCTTAGCTTTCACTCTCAGTTACATATGGTATCTACTACATGCCCTTACATAAAGTGATACTGTATCTTCCCCACACACTCAAAAGCACATATGAATGGATATTAGGGCTGTGCCATATCATACCATCCACATGTCATATTGCAGTATCAATGATATAGCAACATGTGTTTACATTTCCCTAGCATGGCACAACAAGGACACAAGCCCAAACATGTCTGAAAGTGAGAGCAGCACGTCAGTCTCTACTGTTGATTTACAGTAGTACCTAAAAAAGGAGCTACAAGAGGTCAGTATTTTGTTTATAAATCACCATAAATATTTTTGTATTGAAATATTTCTTTGAAATTGTGATACCATTTTGAGGCTATATTGCCTGCCCCTATTGGATATGCTGACCAGGCTTTGGAGAGTTACTCTCAAATGACACAATGATATGCGAGTAAAACTCAGACAAACAAAATCAAATCCTTGAAGGTGCTGCCATCATTCATCAGGGATTCTTTCAGCTATCACCCAAAGCTTTGAATCTTTTTGATATCAGCATTTGAGCTGGTATTTAGGGTCAGAGTGGAGAGCGTTATGGGTTGTGAGTCAGGTCAGCCTCCCTCAGTTCCTCTACCCCACCTCTTGTGTGCTACCCCGCCCTACCACCCTCCAGTGTCTCAGTGGAGTTCATGGCAAGGCCCCCCTCGCGCATCCTTCACTGACCAGGCGGCTGAGAGGCACACAGATACCCCCTTAAGGAGCTTTGCTCTCTGGAGGAAACTTAATCTCCTTTTTTAACGCCATCCCTAGGCTTCTCGCAGGCCTTGAATAGAGCGGGGGAGGAGCCGGCTGCAGAGTATCTCAGAGCCCACATGGCAGCCCAGCCCAAATCTGAATATCTGAGCCACGGCGGAGCTGAGGAGCTCCAACGCCAGCACAGGAATTAGCCCTCCGACAGGCCATGCTAAATCCCCCCTGCCTCCTCCCCTCCATCCCACTTGCTCCTTCTTCCTGTACTCTCTTGCAGCTCCTCCCACAATTCATCCACCGCCATACGCGTTTGACAGGCTGTGACAGACAGAAACTTATAGAAGGGAGTTTTTTAAAACAACCTCTATCCAAAAAAAAAAAAAAGAATAGTAATACATTGCCAGTGTATTCACCTTCTAGCTTCCTAAAACTCACTCATTAATGTGTAATACAAGCACAACATGAAAGAGTGAGAATGACAGTTTGTGGTTTTATGGGGTGTTATGTGCTGAAGCATTTCTTGCCTGGGAGAAAATTGTGGTTTTCACACTTTATTTTTGCACTAATTAACAAAACGATATAGCAGCATGATGTAAGATGCAGGCAGGTGGCTGTTGTTGCTTTTAGGTAGTGTTCAGTCGTTCTGCTTCGCTAAAAAACTGCCGTGTGAATCCAGCTTTAAATTTAAGGTAGATAGAAATGTGAGTGGTGTCAGTCTTCTTATCTGTCAAGTCATATTAGATACCAAAATTTCCTCTTATTTTTTCTGCAAACACATAGTTCATATTGACATCACAACACCCACTTTCTAAGTGGCCATAAGAATAAAAAAAAAGTGCATGATAAACTGTGTTGTTGTGAGGACTAGCTGTAAAAAGAGACAGATGATTCTCTGCTTTAAAACCTCCCACCCTCTCTCACTTTCTTCATCCCTTTGCCTCTCTCTCCCGCT
Source organism: Archocentrus centrarchus (assembly GCF_007364275.1). NCBI lineage: Eukaryota > Metazoa > Chordata > Actinopteri > Cichliformes > Cichlidae > Archocentrus > Archocentrus centrarchus. The sequence continues at coordinate 23,070,967 of NC_044349.1, read as the reverse complement.
TGACCAAAGGGCACGGGGTAAATATTAACCCTGACAGACTTCTGTGAAAATCTCTGAGCCATTTTATTTGGAAGGAGGTGTGACAGATTACCGAAGAAGGGCGGATTCCTCAGTGGCAAGAGGTAGCAGCTCTCTTTACCGAAACACTTTGGGACCCGTGCTCTGACATGCTCCTTTAGCACCCTGTCAGGAGACTATGCCAAAAGCAAACATAGCCAGATCTTTCTCTCCACAAGGCAGGCCTTCATAAACTCCCTGAAAAGGACTTAGAGTGCTGAGGAGCCATAAGAAAACAAGATGTGGGGAAACCAAACAGACCTTACAAAGCCCCTGGACATGGTGTCTTGAGTCAACTTAACAGAAGTATGGTGTTCACTTAGGGAAGAAAATGAAAAGGCAAATTTCAGCTCCATTTTATCTTAGCAGGTCCAAACACAGACCAGTGCTGCATTTCATGCATCAACAGAGACTGGAGGAAAAATCTGAGGAGAACAGC